>NC_089722.1:24116141-24420426 GCF_035083965.1 Branchiostoma lanceolatum | reverse complement strand
GTTTTAAGGCTTAAATTTGTAAGAATTTTTACCAAAAGTTAAAATCTATTTTCTTCTACCTGTAATTTAAATCAAGTAAGACATTGTTGCTATACAGCCAATGTTTGAAAACCTTTTCTATAGTACATATGACAACTCTCCAAGCAAAGGTTTGGTTCCAGCTGGACAAGCCTGACTTGGCAACATAAAGAAAACGGGACAAAAGACAAAGCCAGACAAAAAACGCCTAAAAACACATCAAAAACCAGTCGGAGTCAAACCTCTGCTTGGAGAGTAACACATGACAACACTAGACATCATGCCAGCCCAATATAGTATACAGTTGTGCAGCATATGGAGATAAGGTTGACCTTTAGTAACCCTGAGTGGATGGGGACCAGGGGTAGACTTACAGGAATCCAAACGAGGCATGTAATTGTAACTAGGGACTACTGCTCATGCAAATATGGTGTAATCAGGCATTGGGGCCTCTCAAACTACACTGTTATCTTTGGCAATGGCAGGCTAGTTTATCACTCAATCTGAAAATACTCACTCTTATCACTGTCAATGAACTAATAGGTATCTGTAACAGTTATCAAAGCATCATTAACAAGTACACAAACACTAGTAATGTATCTGAAGATATTGCAATGTTTTGAATAGCATATTATAAGCAATAGGTTATTGTGATATCATATATGTTATCTACATATAGGCTGATACATTTTGAAGCATTTTGAACATCAACTTCCCTTCTAATTGAACACCAATTGTGACTAATATGAAGAGATTTACATATCAGAAACCCCCCATTGAATGTTCTCTACCAACAGTTATTTAAAACATAAAATTTCATCTGGCTAAAATAATCAGACTTACAGTATATGTCAATTTCATGCCATAATGTATGCACGGAACAGTGTTCCGTTTGATTTTTACCATTTCTAGAGAGTTTCCTTACTTGCTACCAACAAAGTATCAACTCAATATTTTCAGTAACAACTGTCATGCATGTATAAGGTCTGACAGATAAAGAAACTAAAATTGGAAGTAGTATCAGCTGCTTGTTACACATATAGTGATACCATAAACCCTGTTGCCCAGACCTTTCCTGTGTTTAAAAGCTTGTGTGGCAGCCATGAAGAGTCGGAGGGGTCCGGAGGGCGTGCGGCGTCTAATCGTGGCTGATTAGCGATAGACGTTCACTTCAAATAAAAACCTAACTGTGTTGTGTTGACATCAGATAGGCTTATCCTGTAATGGCTGCTATCAACCCCCACGCCCACAGCTTGACCCCTCTTTTTATTTCTTTTTATTTTTTATCATAAATGATGAAACAATGTTATGAAATGATGAAACTCAGGTCTAAGGTTTAAGAATCTTTTATCGTAGGAATCTTCACCATGGCAAAATGGCACAAAGCTAAAAAAAATCAGATTATCATGAAACAAAAAAAGCACAAATTTAAACAAAAACAAATAACCTTCAGATGAAATGTTCATCTTTTTATCTATTGTTTTGAGACATACAGGCAAGGCTGCCCAACAAGCCAGTGGTTATCAAAAAGTGCTAGCCCTGTTTCATTGAACATCAATACAGGACATGGAATGTAGGTCCTGACATGACCAAAAACATTGAAAAATGGGACAACTAATACTACCCATATTTCACTTTCCTTTTCTTTGCGGAAATGACAGGAGTTTTGTCTCTACCCGTACCTCTTTTGGTGTTTCAAAGCTGTCGAGCATCTCAATGATGTTGGGGTGGTGGAGGTGCTGCATGATCTCAATCTCACGCCGAAGGTTCCGCAACTCTTTCTCTGGACGGCCGACCTTGGGGATAAACTTCAAGGCTACCACCTGTTTAAGGAGGGATGCCAAAAGTGTGTCAGACATCAGAAGTAGACATTCGTCCTGCAACTATATATCTGCAAACAATACTGGTGATCTTACTCCTGGTGTTTCATACAAATGGGTGTGGTGCTTTTGGACGTGTAAACCTGATTTTGATTTTTTTTTTCTTCTTGTTACATGTATTAAGTCTGACAAGTGAAATTTTGTACAAGACTCCACTTTGGTTCAGTACATATAGGGTTCGTGAACTTGTGGAAGCATGAGATATCAATATTAATGCATATAGGTTATAATTGGCATGGCTATTGACAGGAACATCCTGTCAATAGTGATAATAGTATCAGAGCAATACTTGGTAGCTCAATGCATATGGGTAGAGCATTCACAGTGCTGGGGGAGGTCGGGTATACACGGGAAACATGTCGGGAATACATAGTCACAATTCTCTGGGAATGTATCGGGAAACGTTAACAGTTGTCCCCCGCATTTTAGGCTGGTCGGAGCACCATCGGTGTTCCATCGGTCGATGTACATTTCCCGACATACACACGGTAATTTTTCGATGGTCTCAAAATTCCTGATAAGAAACCCATGTTTTCCCGACAAATTTGTCGGTAATACGTCGTTTCTTTTTCCCACAGACTTCCGATGCCGGTCGTCAAGGCAACAAGTTACAAACACGGCGGAGGGGACTCCCCGGCTTGGATGAAACCATGGCAACGGCGTTGATTGACGTGTAGCCGCTGTACTGGTTACCATGGACACTGCATGATTGACAGCAGAAAGACAAGCACGTGGTCGTCGCGGCATGCAGCTTAATAAAAAGGAAACTTCAGACGATAATCGATCAGCTGTTCTCCAGCACCATATTTGACATTTACGGATGTTAACTTTTATTGTTTAGTTACAAGACTTAGTTTGTACGTAGTTTGTAGTACTACGTGCGGAACTCGCTGTACTGTTTGTTGTGTCAATAAAACTTTGATTACAACCGGCAAAAAATAAAATATTGAAAGGAACGATATTTCCGTAGAAGTCTGTAATCGGCAAGTATGGGAAGCATAGTTAAGATATCATAATCGAGGAAACATCGATAAATTCTTAATAACCAAGGAAATTTATGTCAAAGGACGCGGAAGCATAAACCCGGGATCGAACCTGCAACTCGCGGCGCCGTACGGCAGCCATTTGTTCGCAAACGCAAGCGGCGTATCGCGGTGAGCTAAATATTGCGGCGGGGTGACAATACCCTCAAACCACTTTAGTACAAACGGCCCATCACGTGGGGTTCCGCAGCTGCAGTCCGTAATGAATATACTTGCATTGTTCTACGGTCGAACGTTACGTGTTTCTGTTTGTTTTCTTCAATTCTATTTTAACATGTCACTCATTTCGTTTCATTAATAAATATTAGTTGGTCGTCGTTCGCTAACAAAGTGATAATATAAAGAATTGACGCGATTTCATTTTAACAGACGACAAGTGCCCATATCATATACGTAAAATAACGAGCGTGATTGTAACCAGCGTTGATAGCTCACCTGGTAGTGTTGTTGTCCATCAGTCCGAAGCAGGCAATATGTGCAGGTTCGAGCCCAACGATCCATTTTTATGTTTTACTTTTCTCTGTTACAGTCAACATTACTTTAATTTATTCTTTATCTTTCATCATCTTATGTTTATATTATCATGTTTAAATTTTTGTTATTCTTTATTTTTTTAAATCAACCTCTGTTCCTTGATGAAGGTCTCTGGGTGTTGTCTTTGCACTTCTACTAATTGACACGTCGTTTTGTTCTGACGGCGTCTTTGCCAACGCTAACAAAGCACGTGAGCCATCATCAGATATCTTTCCTAGCCTGGTTGGGACACTGGAAAAGAAAACAAAAATTGGTTGTTACTTACAATTGGAAACAATGGCGATGCATTTTTATTGAAACTAGAAAACATCCCAACAGTTTGTGAACAAACGTTCTTTTTTAATTGTTCGTGGAGCCGTCAACTCCTAATGGCCCAAATCGCTGTACTTTTGATTTTTGCGCTACGTAGTGTTTGGTTGAACTGTGGCAAGAATCAGCAGTAAAACTGGGAGGAATATTTCAATATTCCATAATCATATTCGTTACATGAAAATAAATTGACAATATAATTCCGAATCCCGTAGTCACTAGTCAAGTCGCAGCATGTTTTGAACGTTACAAATAAAGTCGCTTATCCAGTGCGAGATTCAGTAAAAGTAATGGAATGTTTGATAAAACCTCATTGATATGACCATCATAACACCCCGGTTACCATCTAGGAGTACTAATACTTTTCTTCTCAGTAGTCATTCGTTTCTCAGTAGTCCTTCGTTTGCCGTCGGTGACAAGAAATTTATACGGGCAAGACGAAAGTTACGGATGCTGGACAACTGAGTTGCATCGACAAAGTTCGTTATCCCTCTTAATGTTTGCAACTTTCATTTCGTAGTTTGATTGTATTTCCTGATTTATTTCAGCAATTTACATTATCATATTATTTCAGTATGTCTTCTGTTGTTCACATACAGCGTACTAAATTACCGTGGTCCGGAAAAATGCAGCCGATGGTGGTTAATCCGTCTCGATGCTTGAACTGATGTGGACCAACTTCAAGTTCCTTCAGATCTACACAACATTAATTCGACCTGTGTTAGAGTACGGCTCACCGGTGTGGGGAGGACTGCCTCGTGGGCTGTCTGACGAGGTCGAGAAGGTACAGAAAACCTGCTGCAGGATTATTGGAATCCCCTCCGACCAGCTGCCAACCCTGGAGAAGCGGAGACGCGAGGCATCCGTGCGTGAGTTCGGTAGGGTGGTGGCGGACGAAACACACCCCTGCCGGCACTTCCTTGTGAAATCCGGAGACACTAAGTACGATCTAAGACAAACTTCAGCCAACAAAGTACCGTTGAGCCGTACGAAGAGGCACGAGTCTTCTTCCCCAGAACTCTAAAATTGATGCAACAATGAGCCAAAAGGTTACATTGATTGCCATGATCTCTATATCTGTTAATGTTTTAGCTTAGTATTTGCACGATGATCGCCAACAAGATTATAATATATCTAATGTGACTATGGTAAGCGTGCTTTTAACAGATTTTACATATCTATTGTGACCGTGTCAAGTGTGATTACTGTTATTTTGTTAATAGAATATAATTTGTGAAAATTTTATGTGAGTTCATGTTAGCTTTCCGAACTTGTTAGTTCCGGGGAACGTCAGGTGTTAGTGTTAGTGACATGAAACAAACAGTTGGAAAAAAACCAACACCGAAGCAAACAAACAAACAAACAGATCAATACGAAAGCAAACTGAACGGGAACAAAACGAATAAATTAATGAACAATTGTCTTTTTATTAAAATGAATCGATGTGTCCGGAAAGTCCGTCCCCATCCTCAAGCATGGCCGGTATAACTGGCCCGCCGGTTGTCACGAATCTGAAAAGACGAATATGGAATACATGAGATGTAGCTATAAACAGCATAATGTAGTGGTCAACTATCCACGAATAACAATAGCGGCGGAGTTTTAAAAAAAGGACCCCAAACAAACAAACAAAATTATCTACCAACACGGTAATAATTCAATGACCTGGTTTGCCTTTTGACGAAAATATATCAATGAAAATTTACGGTAATTAGAAAACAATGGAAAAAAATGTCTAACTCGTCCGACGAGATATTGCTACAATATCGTAATAATCGGGACCTGACACCCATCATGACCGCGAGTGACCTTTTGCGTGAAAACCGATACATGCCCGACATTCGTCGGTAATGTATAGGAAGGCTATCGGGAAAGCAAGGGGCGAACTCCATTGATTTAGCCTGATTTCTGGATCTGTATCGGGTTCAACATCGGTAAAAGCTGCAGGGAAAAACCGACAGAAATCTGGTATTATTCCGTTACCAACACGACATACATCCGACCTCCCCGAGCACAGTGATTGGACTGACTAGGCTTGCATGCGAAGGTAATGGGTTCGATCCTGGGTCACAACATCCCTTTTTTATCATTCACATTTATGCATTATTTTACAGCATTATCCTCAAAGTTAGGGTTAGGGTTGACAGGATTATGAGGTGTTTTCACAATCCGTATCAAAGGAACGTCCTGTCAATAGTGCAAAAAAAATCAATGGACAGGAACATCCTGTCAGTAGCCTCGATTGATTATCTTACCACCAAATTTTACTCACCTGTCCAGTGTACTTCTTTCTCCCCTTGAAGACTTTCCCAAAAGACCCCTCCCCGATGCACTCCAAGACATGGTAACGATCCATAACTTTTCAATCGTCTAAGGTAGATTTCTGCAAAAGGTGAAACATATTCCCAGATGAAAGAGTGCCGAAATTATTATCGAGAGAAAAATGCCGACAAGCTCACAGGTGTAAACAACCAAATATAACCTTGAATATATCACCATACCTTTGTAGAATGGGAGATCACAATGACTGGCTTGATTCTTTATACTATTAACTCTTTGTTACTTTAAACATTTTTTATGTATATATCTTTGTGAAACGAATTTTCAGCAATTTTCTGGAGATAATTACTGGACTTCTGTTACGCGCCGAAATGAGTCCTTCGAACCCTCCATACAATCAGTCGTAGTACAGTCACGATACGTTGAATCAGGCTGGTTTATGTGTCCCTGTGATCTCAACACGTCTGACAACCTCGTGTAGGTCAGTTGAGAATTCAAAAAGTATTTGAACACGAAATTTGTTCCTTCAAAGTTGACCTTCTAAGTACTCATTTTGGCGAGGTTTTACGGTCTGCATGGGGGTTTCCAGACGACCGATGTATATCATGATCCAGTCTACTTCCGGGTCAAAGGAAGCACCCAAAGCCAAACAAACAGAACACCAAGCACATTCAGCCGAGTGATCGCCGATATTGTACCTTCAGTTTGGAGATCCGTATGTGAATTTTGTATATGTCAACAAAGGTTAACTCATTACCAAAATGAAACCTACTTCAAATCGAGTCATTCTAATCGCGAAACTAATGTTAACTAACACTATAAGGAAAGTTTGGCCGAAATGAATATGAAGCGTAGAACTCACTAGAAGCATATATAAACATATTAAAGATTTACCATTATGCATTTTGACCAGAATCCTTGAGATAAAGGACTTTGAGTGAGTTTTTGACCCCCATTCTTTTGTATTCTCCCTCTAATAGCGTTACATGTTATTCAAAACTTATAATCCAGATCACCAAATCATTGTCCTTGACACTTGATGGATCATCATAGACATAGGGAGCAATTGAGGTATCCCAAGGGCGTGTAATTCTGTCCTTCCAGTAATATGAGTGTGCCCTAATCGTAAGTCTGTGTCACTCTGGGACGGTAACAACCATGTGTAGCCTGGATAAAGTAGAAAATGAATCGTGTACTGTGCCTTCTATGATGACCTAAGGGTGTGTCATTTTAATGACACAAGAGAAACTCAGCTATACCAATTGTGTCTCATTCCAATGACATCGGAAGAAACTAAGCTATACTAAGGGAGTGTCATTCCAATGACATATTGGGAAACTAAGCTGTGCCATAGGTGTGTCATTCCAATAATGTAGGCAAAAAAATCAGATACTAGTATACCACGGGTGCGTCATTCCAATGACATAGGCAAAAACTCAGCTATACCAAGGGTGTGTCATTCCAATGACATAGGGGAAGTCCGGCTATACCAAGGGTGTGTCATTCCAATGACTTAGGGGCATATCCAGTTATACCAAGGTTCTTTCATTCCAATGACATATGGGGAAATCTGAGCTGTGTCATGGGTACGTCATTCCAATGATAAGGCAAAGACTCCGATGGTGTGTCATTCCGATGACATCGGGGGTAATCCAGCTATACTAAGGATGTGTTATTCCGATGACAAGGGGAAACTCAGCTATACCAAGGGTGTGTCATTCTCATGGCATAGGGGGAAATCCAGCTAACCAAGGATGTGTCATTCCAATGACATAGGGGGAAATCCAGCTAACCAAGGGTGTGTCATTGCAATGACATAGGGGGAAAATCAGCTGTGCCAAGGGTGTGCTTTCCAATGACATAGGTGAAAACTCAGCTATAACAAGGGAATGTCATTCCAATGACATAGGGAAGAACTCAGCTTTGCCAAGGGTGTGTCATTCCAATGACTTAGGGGGGAAATCAGCTGTGCCAAGGGTGTGCTTTCCAATGACATAGGTGAAAACTCAGCTATAACAAGGGAATGACATTCCAATGACATAGAGAAGAACTCAGCTTTGCCAAGGGTGTGTCATTCCAATGACTTAGGGGGAAACTTAGCTATACCAAGGGTGTGTCATTCTCATGACATAGGGGGAAATCCAGCTAACCAAGGGTCTGTCATTCTCATGACATAGGGGGAAACTCAGCTGTGCCAAGGGTGCGTCATTCCAATGACATAGGCAAGAACTTAGCTTTGCCAGGGGTGTGTCATTCCAATGACATAGGGGGAAACTCAGCTGTGCCAAGGGTGAACTTTCCAAAGACATATGTGGAAACTCGGCTATAACAAGCAAAAGTGTGTGTCGTTCCAATGACATAGGCGGAAATCCAGCTATAACAAGGGTGTGTTCTTCCAAGGGTGTATCAGGAGTCTATGCTGCAATCTAAGAGATTAAACGGCTAGTATTACTACAGGTACCGTTGCGCTGCTTAAGTATATAGGGACTTCACCTGTCGTCATTTTGCGACGCCGCTCAAAGGCAGAAACATAATACAAATTTCGTTTGTGTCACGACACAGAGAATGACATACTCTCATGAAAGCTTGGTCTTGACCTGAGGAATGACAAACCATTGATATAGCTGAGTTTTCCCCTATGTCATTGGAATGACACACCCTTGGTATAGCTGAGTTTCTCCCTATGTCGATGGAATGACTTGCTTACTTGCTTGCTTATGTCGAGACTGGACGGTCTCGAGTCGTGATGGCAGTCCATGTGGTTCTATCCCTCATCGCTTGGAGCAGACTATCAACTTCAAGGCCAGTGTCTTTCTTCAGGGTGTCAATGTATGTTGCTGCGGGTCTTCCAGGCCTCCTTTTCCCATGCCTGGGAGTCCAGAGAACCAGGTCAGCCACTTCTTCTTTGCTTCTGAGGCAGTGTCCAGCGAACTTTAACCCCCTTGTCCTGATCTTGTCAGACAGTTTTGGTAGTCCAGCATACAGGTCCTTGTTGGTAATGTGTTGTGACCAGTGGATGTTTAGTGCTGATCTCATGAGCCTCGTGTAGCATCCATCCAGCTGCTTTTCTAGCTTGGAAGTGATTGTCCACGCCTCACATCCATACAAGAGGACTGCTTCAACCGTCGAGAGGAAAAGCCTCACTTTCAGCTTGCGAGAGAGGTTTGATCTCCAAACCTTCTTCAGCTTGTTACAAGCCTGCCAGGCTGCTGCTTTTCTTGCTGCTATGTCCTTTTCTGTGCTTTCCATCCTAGATCCCAGGTACTTAAAGTCCTTTACCTCCTCCAAGGCAGTACCATCGCTTGTCTTGAGATGGAATGACACACCCTTGGTATTGTTGATTTTCCACGTATGTCATTAGAATGACCACTTCATGATTTCTTCCGTATGCAATTGGAATGACAAAGCACCCTTCTGATAGCTCAGTTTCCCCCTATATTATTGGAATGACACACCCTTGGTATAGTTGAGTTTCCCCCTATGTCTTTGAAATGACACACCCTTCTGATAGTTCAGTTTCTCCCGATGTCATAGAATTATGACACATCCTTGGTATAGCTTCATTTCCCAATGCGTTAATAAGAGTCTTACGACGCGAAATCTTCATGAAAATTAAATGGTGTCTTTTTTGCCATAGTGAATTGTTCTTGCCGTTGCAAGTTGTGCTTTTTTGTGCCAGTGGGTGCTTGTTTGGTTCTCATATGTGGTTTTCTTGGAAACCAGTTCCCTACCAATGTCATTCTATAACCCTCAATGGTATGACCACCACCTGTCGTGCCCCTGGAGAAGTGACCCAGGTTTGCTACTAACGTGACGGGTGTGACCCAGTTTTGCTACTAACATGCCTAGAATGGAGGTATAGATTTTCTTCATTACTTCTGCAAATTCAGTCCCAATTTGCATAATTTGCACTTCAGTGTGTACGTCTATGTCCAACCTACCTGCGTACCAAATAACATGAAAATCTGTTGTACCTTTTGTTGAGTTATTCTCCTTAGAAGATCTACCATTATGTATTTTGACCAGAATCGTTGAGAAACTTAACGTTACATCTAATCTAAAACTTGTAATCCAGATCACCAAGTCATTGTCCTTGACACAACATTGGCAAAAACCAAGGCTGTGTCATTACAATGACATAGGAGAAAACTCAGCTATACAAAGAGTTTGTCATTCCAATGACATAAGGGGAACTGGGCTATATCATTACAATGACATAGGGGAAAACTCAGCTATACAAAGGGTGTGTCATTTCAATGACATAGGGGAAATCCAGCTATGCCAAGGGTGTGTCATTCTAATGATATAGGCAAAGACTCAGCTATACCAAGGGTGTGTCATTGCAATGACATAGGGAGAAACTTAGCTGTGCCATGTGTGTGCCACTCCGATAGTATAGGGGAAACTCGGCTATAGCAAGTGTGAGTCATTCCAATTATTTAGGGGGAAACTCAGCAATACCAAATGTTTGTCATTCTGATGACATAGGCGAAACTCAGCTTTAACAAGGGTATGTCATCACAATGGCATAGGGGGAATCTGATCTATCATCTGAACGTTGTGCAAGAAATCTATGCTTTTATCTAAGAGATTTAACGGTTAGTATCACTACGGCCATTGACGGTCCTCTTTTGGGAGTTCCTATGATAACTGAGTAAGCCGTCTTTAATCCGGCAGCCAAGTTTAAAGGAAATGCGATGTTTTATATTTGAGATATAAAAAAGCGACTTCACCATATTCTGGCACAGGGCGAGATGGCCTGGCATATATGCTGCTGCACATAGCTTTCCAGGTAAATTCCTACGTGCTACGTGCACCGTCATTTTGAGTAAGCTGAGTACCAGCATTCTTAGCCTTTGTCCGCTCCCCAAGTTTTTTTGGTCGGTAGCAGAGCTTGGAGAGCGGACGAAAGCTGAAAAGGCTGATACACAGACTACATTAGGAGCGCTTTTCTCTCTAAAACCTGGTGAAAGGGGAGTTTTCTCAACGCGTTAACGTAACAGTCACCTAATATTCTAATCTATCTGTGCTGTCAAAGTCGTCAGTAGCTGTGCTATACCGTTGCGCTGTACATATAGGGCCTTCACCTGTCGTCATTTTGCGACGCCGCTAAAAAGCAGAAAAATACACATACACAGAAAATGACATACCCTCAGGATAGCTTAGTCTCTTTAAAATTGGACTGACACGACCCGAGGAATGACACACCCTTGTGATAGCCGAGTTTCCCCCTATGTCACTGTAATGACAAATCCCTGGTATACTTGATTTCCCCCCTATTTCAATGGAATGACACACCCTTGGTAGTGTTGATTTTCCACCTTTGAAATGACACACTTCATGATTTATCCGTATGCTATTGGAATGACACAGCACCCTTCTGATAACTCAGTTTCCCCCTATGTTATTGGAATGACACACCTTTGTAATAGCTGAGTTTCCGCCTATGCCACAGGAATGACACACCCTTGGAATACAAACATTTCACCGATCGGAATGGCACAGCCTCAGGATACCTAAATTCCACACAGTGTCATGGAATGACAAACCCTTGGAAGCACTGAATTTCACCCTGTGTCATTAGAATGACATTGGATTCACACAGCCTTGGAGTACTGTAGATAAATTGGATTGTGACTGGAAAATGGCAAGAATTTCACCCATATACAAATCCGAGAGCACTTTATGAACAGTGGTGGTCAGCTCATGGCCCACCAAAGAATTAAAAAAAAAAACACCACAGCACAGGTACAGCCGTTTAGAAGGTAGTGGAGGACATCAAGTTGACATGCAGTACCCGTAAGAGCGTGCACGGCCGTCCTTTTCCTCGATCTGAGAAATGCATTTGACACTGTTCATTCGGTAATCTCGAGAAGTGATTATTAGGAAGCTGTATCTGAGGAGATGAGAAGGGCAGCTAACTGGTTTACAGAAATTAAGTTATCAAACTGAATGACATCCGGACAAATCAATCTACGGTTTTTGGTCTGCCTCAGAAATTGCGACATATGGGAAAGACTGTCTCTATAACATATGGAGTATGGAGTAAGCAACTTCGAACGGATAGACTCCTTCACGTACATCGGCGTTACTCTTGACTCTACTGTGTGGAACTCATATCAAGAAGATTACAAAGAAGCTCCTTGCTGGCCTTTAAGCATAATGCCGTGCCAAAGTGAAACCGTTTGTGCATGATATGCCCATACATGGACAATTGTATCACTGCTTGGTTGCCAACGCTGATTAATTGCAACATGACTAAATTGCCATAACTGAACAGGTTGCTATACCGAGCAGCAAGGATCATCATCGGCAGAACGCGTACCTAACTGTTACCGATAGCCTGATAGTGGAGGCGGGTTTCGAGCCACTGAATGCACGTGGAAAGGAACACGCTAGTAACTATTTTAAGGCAATATGTTAAAGGCACGAAAGTAGCTATAGCTATAGCCTGAAAAAGAGGACCAGAGACTTGAGTGCACATGTGTTCGCTGGTAAAGTAAATGAAATGAAAAATTCTAAAAACATTCCTGCCTTATTGGAAAGAAACACCCTTGGAGCACACTATGTCTTTGGAATGACACACAGTTGGAACTTCTAAATTGCACCTTCTGTCATTGGAAAGCCCTTGGAACAGCTGAATTTAACCCTATGTCATTCAAACGACACATGAATACATGAATTTCACCATGTGTCATTGGAATAAAACACCCTCATCACACCTATATTTCACCCTGTGTCATTCGACTGACACAGCCTTGGAATACCTTGTTTTCACCCTATATCATTGGAATGATACACCAATGGCACGGCTATGTTTCTCCCAATGACATTGGAATGGCACACTTTTGTTATAGCTGTTTCCCGCCATTGGAATGACACATCCTTGGTTTAGCCGAGGTTCCTCTATGTTATTGAAATGACACACCATTGGTATAGCTGGGTTTCCCCTATGTCATTGGAATGACACACCCTTGGTATAGCTGAGTTCCCCCCTATGTCAACGGAATGACACACCCTGAAAGCTGAGTTTCCAACTGTGTCATCTGTCATTGGAATGACACACACAGAGAAAATTAAGTGGTTTCAATGGTGTCATTCGAATCAACAGAGGTAAAAACAGTAGTCCCAAAGGTGTGTCATTTTAATGGGTAGACACTGGGTAGAATTAAGATATCGAAAGAGAGTGTGCTGCCAATGCCAGTGGGAATCTGAGAAATCTTTTGCCCGCGATGACTGTAGCGCTAATATTGTTTCCATTGCAAACTTAAAACTACCGCGAACACTCCCTTTTCTCCCTACCTGTGAAATTAAATGCATTTAAAGTATATCAGAATAATACAACATATGGATAGATTTATCATCTTCCTCACCTGATGAATGTCAATAACCAATTGGGCAATATCAGAGTCAACTTCAAATGTTTAAAGACCCTGGTATTTGAAACCTGTGTTGGCCAATAAAACGGCCAGAGCCAAATTCTACAATCCTGTGGAGCAACTCCTTTCTCCTCCTGCCACAGACAATTGTGCTTATATGAAGAATGCAATTCCATTTTGTACCTACTGTGAATTTGACAGTGAAAACAATATACATATGTGTGACTCAGATGTTTGTTTTACTGGTCGAGCATTTGACCATTTCCAGCATTCTTTATGCATGTTTATCAGTTACATTTGTATATTCACTCTCACTCACTCACTCACTCACTCACTCACTCAGGTCCTCTTGCTCTAATCTATACAAATATATTTCCTGTAATTTTAGATTATAGTCACTGACTTTTCTCAAAATTCAACTTTAGGCACATAGAAATAACACCAAATTCTTCTTACAAATACTTTTTTATTGCACAATGCTACTGTTACTGACTATTGCATAGACTATATTTTCTGCAAATTCCTACTTCCTGCATAGTACAACTTACGGCACATAGGAAATTCTTCATCTTCTTTTCTACATGTACGTACAGGCAGGTTAAAAATGAAATAATTTCTTCATTACACAAAGGGAAAAGGTATTGTAGCCTTCTGCACAGAAGCTTGAGATGGAATCTACAATTTGTATCCAGTCTTCACCACTACACTAAAACTAAAAGATCTATACTAATAATGATGAATCCATGTCTATTTCACAAAGTGATTGAGGAAGGTATTGGAATACAAACTGATGAGTTATGGTAAGAAAGGGACTTATGTAGGAACCTGCGTCACCGGACAAAGGAAGGATGCAAGCATTCTGCAAAATGTTTATATGGCCTTGCTGCACTCACTATATATTCTACATGAACCTACACTCTGTAAACAGTGTACTGTCAGGATTAGAAGATTCTGTGCACAGCAATCCTTGGAGGCACATAGTAGCTGGCATAGATATACAAATTGATCAAGTTCAGAAACCACACTCATCTTACTATGTACAAGGAAAATCACACGTCAGGTATGTACAGAGCTGGGTAATTTTTCATTTAGTATCTAGCAGTAGTGAGATAGAGTAGTATAACTAATAAGCAGCAAAAGGACAATCTAGTATTCTATACACATAATCAAATTCATATTGTTTTCAAAGAAACGGCATCATCTACTGAGTTCAGCACAGACTGTTGGATCCGCATTTTCTCAAATACAGAGTCGCACTTTGCTATATGAGGAGTCTATCATTTTTACAACAGTTAATACAATTCTCTGCAAATACATAAATCGGGACATATCAAATCTATCTACAATGTAATAAAGCAACATGAGAGTAACATATATCAGGTATGAAGACGTAACATGCAATGAACGGTTGATAGGATTATCAATATCCAGCAGGGCTGGAAATCAACATACTAATATCTGTTTTCATTAATTTCAGAAAGAAGCATAGTCATAAAACATTGATTCATTTATGTATTCTGTTCAATTCTGTTGGTTGTTCAAGAAAATACATGCACAAGTATATGATGCACCCTTGTGTTACCCACACGAGACATCAACAGGCAGCTATGGTGACAGGGTATGTAGATGCATCAAGGACAGTGAAAAGGGCCTGAAATGCCCATTCTGAAAATGTATTCAACAACAAAAATTTATTCAGATGGGCATTACAACAATTGCCAGTGTCTCCCTTCCCGAAGAATGTACATGTATTTGTATAAAGGTAAGTTACTAGTATTCAAATGAAAACCTTTGAATCAAAATTGTGCACGGACACACTAGTTGCAGGCTAAAAGTAGTAAAAATTATGTTTCTTCGCATGGATTAACTAACAAATAAAATATATACACACAGATTATTACACAAAATTATGTTTTATATTATAGTTATATGGTTAGTGAAGCATTCTCAAAAATACAAACTACACCATGCATATCATCCATGTTAGTGTATTTACAAGTTCAGTGCCTCCTGACCATATAGAATTTTAAACCAACAATCACCCGAGCTTACACATGGCATGGCTGGCTCTACCGAGAACATTTTATCGCCCCCCTCCCCTCCCCAACTAAGGAGCGTGACGTGTTTTTTTTTTTTCTCCATAAATGCCGCAAACATAGCAACGAAAAGAATTACAGCATATTATTACTCGTCCTAACACCCAACAGGTGTACATGTGTACGTAGAGATGGTATGATTCCCCATATGTATCGTATCGAAACTCTAACGTTCTAACTAAACGTTCTAACGTTAACGTTACGTTACAGAAATGTTTACACTGTGAACAATGTCTACACAAACCTCTTGCCTTCTTGGACACGCAGCTGGCCAGAAAAAGCATTACTGTCGTCCAAACAGTCCCACATATTTGTGCCAAGTATCCCCGGTAAACTGTCAAGTCGTTTCTATTATGAACCAGTGTGACCCGGAAACAGATGCGCCTCACCCTGTAACCGGGTGCCACGAAACCCCCATGTGGTGCGTATTTCAGCCAAAAAACAATGGCGGAGACCTCTGAAAATCTTAGTTATGGGCAGACTTTGACGTGGTAACCCGTCAATATAGTAGAAGTCTTAGTTATTTTGTGAACTACACGGGGTTCTCTGGGCCGTCATCGTTACGAGGACATATTATATGGCCTGATTCAACATATTGTGACTGTACTACGACTGATTGTATGGAGGGTTCGAAGGACTCATTTCGGCGCGTAACACTTCGAAACGGCCCGCCATCTTGTCTCAAATCTCGCCTCACTTTAGTCTCGCGAGATGTGAACGAGAGTGGATAACAGCAACAAAACTAACAAAACTCGATACAAACGGAAACCTTTAAGTCAACAAAACCAACTTTATCGAGTACATGCTTCTTTCAATTACACTCATAATGTCATAAAAAAATTGAGAATGATGTTTATTTATTACTAGAAATATTCTTTTCTATTCTATCGTTTGATTAGCCTATTTTGTTTGTAGCGTTTAGATGTGGTTGCCCTGACAACAAGTTAAACAAAGGGTTGCGGTCTGACTTTCCTCAAGTATCGATTCGCGAACTTTCGTCAGGAACGTTTCAAATCCAGTGCTTTCACCACCACGTACCCATAAACGCTAAACTTCATTCTCTAGTGATTGAGTACAACTTCAGCTATGGCTAAGACGGTGATCTCGCAGAAGCTTCCCCCGGACATCGACCCGACCAAGGCTCCGCTGGCGTACGGAGACCGGGCCCTCCCCAGACTCAACCGGGAGCTGAACGATAAAGAGCTGATCACCCGCCAGCGGGCCTTGATGACTCTCTGTGACTACCTGCACGACCCGGAACACATTGCAGATGCGTTGAGGGTTCGTTCTGTGTTCTGTTTTCGTCTTGAAACTTTTTGTGTGACTTATCATAAGTTGCTGTTGTGATGACTGATGTCATAATTTGTTGCTGTGGTGGCTACTTTTGTTCATGTCATTTTTCTTCATGTTAAGATACCAGCTTTGCTGTTCCCTTTAAATGGGGAACATTTTTAGTTGATAGCAATCTTGTATCATCGTATTGGTTGTATTGCTGATGCATTTCCAATCAATGAATCTATTTTGCTTCCCTAAAGGTGGGTGTGGCTGAGAGTCTTAAGGCGCTTTTGAGTGACAAGGATCCGACTGTCAGACACAAGACTACAGAAGTAAGACTTTAAACTATTCCTCTGGAAAACAAAAGTTTAAGTGTAAATGTAATTTATTGTACTGACAAGATTTCAAACTATGCAGTATTCAAACATAATTTCAATGCAATTTAATAGTATATAACATGACTAATATTTGCAAGATCAACATTTTAATGCCAGGAAATGGTGAAGTCTCACTTTAAATGTTAAGACTGAGGTTATCACATGGTCAACTCAACCTGAAGGCAATGTAAATCTTACTCTTACTTATTAGACTACATGTACTTTTTTTATCAATGTCTAACCTTAAGTCTTCCGTCCTTACCAGGTGCTGTATGTTATTGCCACTCACAACAAGGGCAGGGATGCCTTCCTGGACTATGGCATTATTGTGCCTCTGTCCAAACTGTTTGACGATAGCGTGGACCTTGCCAGGAAGAATGCACACATGGCCATGGAGATGATGTCAGAGATCCCCTATGGTAACTTACTTTTCCCATCATTGTATTACATGTATTTTGTTTGTATTGCATACCCATTAAACCACCTAATGATGTAACACACCAGGTTTGTACAGGTTTGTACCTCCTCAAACACGAGACCTCCATGTAAAGTCCTATCCGAGGGACATCCCTAACCAAAGCTAGGTACTTATTTTTCACCTGAGTGAAGTGGGGAAAGTCGTGTTTTTTTTGGGTTTTTTTTTAGTGCTTTTCCCAAGGGCACAACGTCAACAATACAAATCAGGGGACCCCAAATTTGAACCCAGGACCTCTAGGTTCTGGGCCAAACACCCTGCCATTGCACCACCGCAATGCCACTTTTTTGTTTAGACTATAGTAGTTGTTACCAAGTTTGTCCCAAGCAGTCATATATCTAATTTTCCTTCTCTTGGACATGCTTCAGTTAACACCTCAAGGGTTGATGCCATTGGACAGGAAGCTATTGTCCCTATCTTTAGTTCATCAATATTTCATAGCTACATAAGTACACTTTCATGTTTCTTCTATTCACCAATTTCTCAGTTGACCTTTTACAAGTACCTTTGAAGTATTACATTGTTACAGAGTGACACTGCTTAGTAAAAGGTTGCCTACAGTATCTGCTGAAAATAATTCTTGGTGCTCAAATTAAGTTATTTTTTTCGCGTTTTCATTGTTTTTCTACAGGTGCTGCAGGTGTAGTGGAGGCACAACTTGTCCCCAAGCTTGTCGGAAAACTGCGTGACGAGCTTAACGAGATCAAGGAACTCATCCTTGACACGTTACACTTCTGCCTCCGCGAGGAAACCATGCACGCACTCGTCGCCGGGGCGATGGAAGTCTTCACCGAGCTCCTTGGCCACAACCAGGCCATCATCCGCGCCAAGGCGGCGCGCGACATCATGGACCTCAGCGTCCCGCTTGATGGCAAGAACAAGGCCTGTGAGGTGAAAGCCCTGCCGCCATTGGTGGGGCTACTGAAGGATGGAGACACGTACGTCCGATCGATGGCGGCTGGCGCCATAGCGACCATCACCATAACGACCCAGGGGAAGTACCTGGCCCTGGAGGCCGGAGCAATCCCCCATCTTGTAGAACTCGTAGAAGACAAGAACAGTGAAGTGAGGCTGAATAGTCTGAAAGCCCTGACCACCTTGTCCGAGGCTCCTGAGGGGAGGAAGGAGCTACTGAAGCATGTAGATCTTATCAAGAAAAGGATGGAGGATGAAAGTCAGGCAGTGGTGAAAGCTGCGACTATTGCTGTTAGGGTTATCACGTGGAAACCATAGGAACTCACCCATAGCGCTAGTTTTCATGGTTTCCTTAGAATGCTCCACACATATGGTTCATTTCTAGACGTAGACAGGTTGCCTAGTTGTGCCTCTTGGTACTTCTTAAGTGTACATAGAAAGTATTTGCTGAACAGAATGCAACTATCATTGCAGTCTTCTCAATCAAATAAACATAGTAAAAATAAACATCATAGGGTGCGAAGATTCTACATCTTAACTAAAAAATCATGACATTGAATTTGTCACCCTGCACTGAATTTTAACATTTGTATGTAGAACTTCTTGACAGAGGAAATGTAAAAATCCAACACATTCTAAATAGCCTGAACTTTTTAATGGTGTTTTTAACAGCACATGTAAATAATGTGGTTGTTATATAATAGTTTGATTTTGTACAGTCAATAAATTTCAGCATCATTTAAATGGAGTTTAGCCTTGTCTCATTATTTCCACAATAAAAAAGCCACCAGAAACAACATACGGTACATGAAATGTTGACCCTTTTTTTATCGCATTATGCACTTTTATAATCCCATGCTTTTGTGGCACATTATGATGATGATATCAGATATATCAGCTTTTATATAGTATTATCAGTCTCAGTGCACCAAACTGCTTATCATTGCTTTCTTTTTAATGCCCTTGTCAGCTGGAGATCTCTAACAAAGTCTGAGGATGAAAAGAAAGACACAAGCCAGAGATAAGCCAGAATTTGAATGTATTTCTAAGTAATGGAACTGCTTTCTATTTCTCATGATCACATCTCATTAATGCCTTCAGTCAGACACAGTTTATGATCTACCATATTTCAAATACCAATCAAGATCAGTAACAGTTACTATGTGTAACATTGTCTATGAAAAAAAATACAAGTTGTACAATGTTCTGTTTATCATGATCACATAATCATGTACTTCAATGTTGCTCACTGTCACTGATGACCAGAAGCCACCCCATTCATGTACATGCCTACAAACTTCTTCAACACATCAGGATTGTACTCGAGCAGTCCAACCTCCAGTCTTTTCTTGTTGTGCTTCACCCAACTTTTACGTTTCTTCAGCGGCCACACATTGGCAGCGTGATCCATGAGGTACATGTAGTTGTACAGACGGTTGTCGCAGTCAAGCCACACCATGTTCTTTACCCCACCATCTTCTCGTAACTTTGTTGTGTTCAGTTGGTACACTAGGAAGTGGAAGACTCCATCCTCCATGGCGACACCCTGCGCAGTGATTGGTTCCGGTAGATCCATCTCGGTGTCTCCGTACAGCTTTCTTGCTCGAGCCAGGCAGTTAGCGTGAGCAAACATCATCATCTTGACAGTCATGTGCCTCCGTCGCGCCGCTCTGTCGATGTTCAGCAGAAACAGGGTGTGCATGTGTGGGAAGGAGTACCCATCCAAGAAACCGGTGTGATCCTCTGTCGTGTATATGTTGGCTGGTTGCAGGTCTATGATGCGGGCAACAGGGAAGATGGACTCTAACTCATGATCAGCTGTTTCTGCTATGTCGTCGGGACTGGCAAATGGAGGCAGAGGTGACTTGGAAAGCATCATTGTCCCGATCTTTCCTTTCGTCTGGATCAGGTCTTCGCCGCGATGCCAGTTTGCAGTGACATCCATCCCGTCTACGACACGCCGGTCGAGCAGCTCTGGGTACTGTCCCGTAACAGTTGAGCACATGAACAGAAGCTGGGACAGCATGTATTGTGCAGACTGGTTCCTGCTTACCATAGGGTCCTGAGTGTCGTGTTCATGTGCGTACAAGATGGCTTCCCGTATGCGCTCCTCGTGATCAGGAATGGTGATGTTGTTCCCCAGGTCTGTGATGTGCTGTGGAAGAGTTCCATTGTCACCTTCCTTCTGCATCCATTTCGACTTGGTCAGCAACAGACCCTGTTTTTCACCTTCCAGCACCTACATGGAACAGAAGGGAAATCTGCACTTCGGCAATCTGTGATACCTTGTATAACACTACATTAACAGTTTCTCAACTTTCACAACTTGACAACATTGCCTGTTAAGACTAAAATACTTACCAGAAGTAAGCATGGGAGATAAGAAAGTTATGATTGCTAGTCACAACACAACTGCCCTGCTAGTGCTACAGACTTTTCTAGTACAGTACCCACTGGTAACATGTTTACTGATCAAGATACCATGTGTATTCCTGTCAAAGTGTACCTTTGTGAAGGGGTGGAAAATGTGGACAGGCTTGTCGTGCCAGTTCTTGTCCTCAGGTCCTGGTTCTTTCTCCTCGTCTCTCAGTGGGCTTTCATTCCAGTCAAAGGGCCGCCTGTCATATGCACAACAAAAGTAGAGTAAACCGTAGTGACACATATGATATATGCACTTAGCGCTCTCCAGGTAAAAACAAATTTCAGTAATTACGATTCTACAATGTGTGCAAAGGTATAAGAAAAAAAAATCAAGTCATTTAGGGTCAATGATACAATTGCAACCTGACACAGACTAGAAAAAAATCAACAGCCAATGACATGATACAAACCAGCTGATACAAACACGTACTTGAATTGCCAAGTGGACCAGCCAATGTTCTCTGGGTCGAACCACGTCCCAAGACGGCACTCGATGTCTTCATAGTCATACTGTGGGAGAGGAATAGTTAGAAACAGTATATAATCAGAAAATGTGAAATTGCTGTATTATAACATGTAACAGATACTTTTTTTTTTACAAATGACTATGTAAAGCTACCCAAGCATTGAATTTGATTTTTTGTCATATATGATGACAGAATGGAGGGCTAGTCAAATACTAGTATATATCATATGATCACATAGATGGGGAGAGGTAGGGGGCTAAAAAGATTAAATATTTTAATATGTGACTGCTCGATTTTTCACCCCATATCATCTTTCTCTACAATTTATCGCCACAGAAAAAAAGACTCATATTGTGATGTCATAAGTTTCCCCAAACCCTGATCCTCTTAGGCTTGAGGAACTCGCTCTTGAAGTTCCTAGGGTCGTAGTACTGCCCGGACTGCCAGTCGGACCTGTACGGGTGGTTGGAGGGGTTGTCTCGGATGTCCTTGCGAACAACCCGCTCCTCCCCCTTACACATCACTGCGCTCGTGGCCACCGGTCTGGGGCAAAGTGCCAGGCGGAAACCTGACTTAAGAAGCAAGCCAGACGGCCTTGAAACATTCATGGTTAGCATTTTCTACTCCTAGGACGGTGTCAGAGGGATAAAATCGTTCAAACTCTCAGGCCATGCCAAAATTTCTACCACGAGCTGCCATTTTGTTTCAGTCCCGTCATACCTTACGATAAGGCTGTCCTTTGTATATACCTTTAGAAGTATCCAATTAAAATGCCTTTTTGTGTAGTTTATCCAAATTATTTCAGTATTCGATCTAGACAACACAATTTCTAAATTTCTGTATTATTTCTATTGGATTATATTGAAATTGATCGGCATTGGAATTTTTCAAAAGCAATAAATTTAGTCAGGCACTATATTGTTCGCATCAAACCTCTAAATTATCAGAGGTCGGAGGGCAGAGCCAAGAGGAGAGGTCATTCGTCGGTTCCAACATGGCTGGGAGTCGTTTGGAGAAGTTTGGTACGATTTTTACCCGCGTTCGTGACTTGATACGCGGGGGAGTGATGAAGCACGAGGAAAGGCCGCTTTGGTACGACGTGTACGCGGCGTTTCCGCCTCGAGACCCGCCACTGGCTGAGAGGAACTACGATATCAAACCGGTCAGGCGAATCCTGTACCCAGAGGACAAGATTCGTGCAGGTAACACTAGTATTCCAATATTTCTATTATCAATATTTTAGCAATACCAGAGCTTGATCAAAATACTGATCACTTAACATTTAGAAAGACGAACATATTTTATGTTGCTGAATAAACAGATTTAATATTTTTGATAGTATAAGTATAAATACATGATGTATTTTTCTAATAGCCTTTTACTATTGCACTGCTCAGCTATTCAAATTAAAATCGTTTTTCTTCATTATTTTCAGATTTCTATAAGACCTACGGCACGCCCCGCCCCATGGACCTGACTGACCTAGACTCTGTATCAGAGTGTCAGAAGTTCATTCTGAAGTACCAACAACTGGAGAGACTGGGAAAGTACCAAGAAGAGGCTGAACTGTTCGAGGCAGCAGCAAGGGCACTACAGCGGGACGGGGTCATCCTGAAGAAGAGACAGTTGAAACCAGTGACTGAGACAGTAGATGAGCCGCGGGAAGGACAGAGAGATCCTACACTGAACATTCGGATCAGTGACATGATAAAGGAAGCGTTGCAGAAAACAGAGACAGAAAAGTCGTGACTTTGATTCATAGAAGGCTCTTCATAGAGTGCAATGCATTATACTGTAGTATAAATGTATTCATTATTCAACAACAACAAGGCTTTCTTCATGTTATTTCGTCATCAGTCAAAAGCTGTTATTTTGATTGTATCCGGACTAATGACTACGAGTATTATACTTTGGAAGAGCATAATAGGAAGTCCAGACCAAAAAGCAAAATGTACATGATGCCAAATGTATAATTTTCATCCAGTCTTACCTTTTTACAATTCCATTTGTTAGGTTGCTGTGAAACAAACAACTGGAAAATGTAATAAAACTTTTCCATTATCATTATATGAGAGACTCCTTGTTTTGTTGCCAGCCACAAAGTATAGCAAGTTTGGCCATTGAGAATGGTTTGCTGTCACCTCAAATTTGGCTACAAGAAAATTGAACAGCTACATGCATAAGCTTTATAATAATGATAATAATGATAAAGATACATTTCTGCAAATGGACCATACACATTGAATGATTTATACAAGAAAAGCTTGTAGTTTCAAAACATGCGATTAAGAACTAAGATACTAGCCTGAAAATTTAAGAATTTCACTTTGTGCTCACACACTCTATTGTCTGGCTTGCCCGATAACTCAATTTGTTTTGAACTGAGAAGGTTTTTGATCTAGATGTACTACTATGTAAATACTCTGATCCTTCACCAGTCAATACTGCCATCTAGCAAAGAAAATGTGAACTGCAGTAATACACCAACTTGCGTAACTTCATTCAGACAACTATCGATCTGTGTCATACGAGTTCCTATTGGCCAGTTTGATGAATGATTACTTTCTTAAACCAATCAGACGCAGCGACACAAACAAGATCCAAAATGGCTGCTTTATGATATCTCAGGGAAGAACTCGCCGTCTCAGTCATCCCTTTGATTACTAACCACTCACTCTATCATTCCCTGTGACATTTTAGTGTCCTCTGATGGTGTAAAAAATGCGTTTGATACTTGGTAAAGGTACCGTGAACCACATCAAGAGCATTCTCGGTCCAACCCGGAAGTGTTATACAACGTCGTCTGCTAACACTGTTTTCGTCGAAGACTTGAATTTCGTTCCTCCAACCGACTCGGCTACCTCTGACGACATTCAAAGACTACAGGACTTCGTCCACGCTTCCAAACGGCTGTTGGTGATCACAGGAGCTGGGCTGTCCACTGAATCCGGTCTCCCAGACTACCGCTCTGTCAAGAGCCCACCGCAGGCCGGCAAAGACCGGCCCGTCATCGGCCCTGTTATGTACCAAGACTTCGTGAAGAACACGCACGTTCGGCGGGGGAACTGGGCTAGGAACTACGTGGGGTGGCCCGGGTTCTCCTCTCACCGGCCTAACGTTTCTCACCGGGCGCTGGTGCAGTGGGAGCGGCGGGGGAAACTCCACTGGCTGGTGACACAGAACGTGGACGATCTACACAGGAAAGCCGGCAGTAAGAAGATGACAGAGCTCCATGGAAGCGCGTTCAGGGCGGCATGTCTGTCCTGTAAGCACGTGGTGCCGAGGTCGGAGCTACAGCAGGTGATATCGGACATGAACCCGCACTGGGACGCGGTACCCTTCGAGATCAGGCCGGACGCCGACGTCGCACTGACGCCGGAACAGATAGAGGGGTTTAGAGCGCCGCACTGCGGGTACGTAGGTGCAGACAGAACACACACACAACGCACAATCACACACACACACAATCACACACACACACACACACACACACACACACACACACACACACACACACACACACACACACACACACACACACACACACACACACACACACATGTACACACATTCACACACATACACACACACACACACACACGCATACATACCATTGTACATACAGACAAGCAGACACAAACATACACACACACCAATACACATACATACATACATACATACATACATACACACGCACACGCGCATGCAGAAAAAAGAAAGAACAGCCGAATATTTCTAAAGATATTTAACTGAAGAACAGCAGAAGAAAAAGATATGAAATATAAATTGCATCAACTGGTCTGCTAATATACATCCGTTCGTTCTTTCTTATCCATCGTTTCCTACTGACCTATTGTCTCTGTACTGTAGAAAGTGTGGCGGACCCCTGAAGCCTGACATGGTGTACTTCGGGGAGTGTGTGCCCAGGGATACGGTCCAGCTGGTCTTTGACAAACTGGAGGAGTCTGACAGCGTTCTGGTGGCCGGGTCTTCACTACACGTCTGTAAATCTTCATCAATGGTATCATGTAATTTATGACATATGAATCATTGAGGACGTTTGAAGTAGGGAAAACATGTACATATATGGTAATTTTTGTTTGTTTGAAAGATTCTAGCTGTAGCATCAGGTTGCAAGAAAGGCCCATGCAGACTCATGACTCCTGTTCAGTCCCTTCCCTGGTACATTATGCTCCATGGTTTGCTGGTGTCGATCTTACGGCCTACTGTATAAATTATATGTGTTCTTTTCCTTTAAAATTTTGGCCCAATCTGGAGACTTTTCGGGTTAGAAGGAAGGGGTAGGGTCTATGCTTTCCCGTTTTGGTCAAAATCTGTTCAGTCGTGTTTTGCTCGAAGGACCGATATAGTCGACCAGTATTATGCCTTCAGTTTTGAGAATTAAGGTTCACTCTTTTGCTGTTCCCGTTCCCTATAGTTCCCTTGTCAATGTTTATGTTTTCTGCTACTATCGTTTCTGTTCCCCTCTCTGACGTATTCTTCTCCGTTTCACTACATGCAGGTGTATTCAGCCTACAGATTTGTGTCCGCCGCGCATAAACAGAACAAGCCCGTGGCCATCCTGAACATCGGACCGACACGAGCGGACAAACTAGCGGGGCTGAAAATCAACAGCAGATGCGGGGAAGTCCTGACCAAGTTAGAAATCTAACAATAGAGGCTCGCAGATGGTTGTTATTGTCTAGAGTGAGGGTTTAGAATTTGATGTTTATGAAGGATCTTTAAACAATTATTCAAATAGCTGGGGAGAATGAGTCATAAAATATCTTATTAACAGTACCAGGATAAAAGAATGTATTGACTATATCATGTTGAGACGCAAGTCACGCACAGCACACGTTTTTTAAATTTTTTTTATTGAGTAACCAAACATGTGGTCATACTGTCCAACATACATATACACCAATAGCAAAATAATGCAACAAGTTTACACCAGGAAAAACAACCTTAATCAGCATACATGTACAATCCTTTAAGAAAATAAAAAATAAAACCCCTTTAAGATCTAGCTGTTTGGTCTCATTTTGTGATCTATAACTTGACAGCGAAGTCGTAGTTGTCAGGTTCCGGCGGCAGTGGCGGTGGTTCGGACGGGAGCTGTAGTCCCTCCGTGTCTAACAGAGCTAGTCTCATCTCCATGGACAACAACATCTCCATCTCCTTCTTCGTGGTTTTACTGGTCATCTCCTGGTCCAGCAGCGCGCTGATGCCGTCCGTCCACATGTCGTACATCTCCTTAGTCGGCGCCACAAAGTCTAGCGACAGGTCCGGGTAGTACAGGAGGGAGAAGGCGTACGGAGTGACGCTGTCCTTCTGACTGCGGGACTCCTTCATGTGGGGACACTGTTTCCCTGTCACCAGCTGCTTGATGTCAGCGAGGTCCAGTTTCCCGCTCAGTTGGTCGATGTCGGGAGTCGTCCCCTCCCCGGCGTCTCCGTAGTGGAACGCCTTGAAGTTCGGCGCGAGACGACAGAACCAGAACTTGTCCTTGACCCTCCTTTTGTTGAACTTCTGGAAGAGCCCGCCCTTGACGAGGTGGGAGAGGCGGTGCGCCTTGATGAGTTGGACGACACCCGGGGTGATGGTCTTCCTCAGGCCGCATAACGGCTCCACGTCCCCGTCCAGAGGCAGCTTGGACACCCGGCTGTCCTGGATCTGGCGGATGATCTCGTGGTAGCTGTAGTCCTGCAGCTTGGTGCCGAAGATGGTGGGACTGCGCGGGCGGTGGGACAGCGCCATGCCGATCTGCTCCCGACACACGTCCAGCACCTTGTCGAAATCCTCGTGGATGGCGCGCATTTCCCGCCAGGTCTGAAACACAGGATACACATTAATTTATGGATGTGCAGGTAGTGATACGTACACTCCACTGAAAGACGACATATCCAACCGTGAGATGTAGAAAGGCAAAATCGTAATGTTTCTCAAGTTCGCGGAGCAGCGGCTTTTCTACGCCCGACTTCATAATTTTGTAGAAAGACCGCTGCTCCACGGAACCTAGAACTTGAAAAAACATATACTAATATGCATTGCGATTTTGCCATTCTACATCTGCTTGGATATTATGAAATACGTTCAAAACAAGGTGTATGGCACACATATGTGCTTGGAGATTAGCTCTGCCTAGCTATATCCCGGCCCTCTTTACTTACACTTAGTATATACTAGCACTGGATCGGATGACTAAGTGTAAGTACAGAGGCACATATACATATATATATGTTCTTCTAATTGGGACAAAATATAGTATACCTTGTTAAGTGACTGTATACAGACACAGAAGACCTCCTCAAAGGCGTTTGGGGTGGCGAAGAACATGGGGTGGTAGTCCTGACCCGTCTCAAGAGGGGGCTCTCCGACCTGGAGCATTTTGCAGAGCAGTAGGGTGAGGGCAATGGCACACCTGCGGGTAAAAGAAGAACAGTTCTTGGATTCAATTCATGATTTTTGCTATTGATGGAAAACGGTGAAGTTGAAAAGATTTGTACATTGAATTGACGAACATCTTTATGTTTAGCCATACCTAGTATGGCTCAACATATTGTTTTTGTTCACGTTCTTCTTCTTCTTCTTCTCCTCCTGCCAAGTCTTCAAATGGAATCTACTCCGTCATTTTTGGGCCAAACGACCTGAAATTTGGCATGTAGGTAAAGATGGCAAATACCCTTAGGTGCTTTTTCATTTCTTTCGAAACAGGCCTTAAAAACATTTTTATGGAGGTTTTTTGGGGCATTTTTAGACAATTTTTATATTTTGGGCTCCTGTGCCCTGGTATTGCTAGCAAGTGACCTGAAATTCGGTACAAGGGTGCCTTGAACATGTCCCTACAGGATTTCAATCACAATTCTGGTGTACATCACTTCAGAATGCTTCATTTTGGGGACTTTTGGACCCATTTTCAGACCAAAAACAGGCCAAAAGTGGTATCCACGTTCCATGTTCTATTTGCTGCTGGCCAAGGAATCCATGTTCTATCTAAGGATCCCCCCGTTCCATTTGCTACTGGCCAAAGAACACTGTTCTATTTAGGTCACCTGAGGTCATATTGCAGGAACACACGCAAGCCTTTGCAGTAAGAAGCTCTTGGGGTCTCGCAGAACTTGTAGAGAGAGTTTTTGTACGGGTGATTTTGGAACAGTCAATTTATGCATCAGGAGGGAGATTGTCGAAGTATGATGCTCTCGCAAATGTTGCCTTTCTACATACAGTTAATATTTCGATTTGCCCAGGTGTTATTTTGGGACAGCCCACTTCTTGCATGGGGAGGAGTATGGCTAAACATGCTGTATTTGCTCAGGGGCAAATGACGGCCTTTCTAGTTTCAAACGCTTTTGTGTCTAATACAACACAATTTTCGAATTGATGCACCATATTACCTTGCGAAGGGACAGACGTATTGGTCATCCCTGCAGGAGTTCTCAAACACCAGCTTGTTGTAGCTTTCTGTGTGATTCTCTGCGAAGTACAACATGCAGTCTAGGGCGAGCAGGCCAGGGGGCGTTTCTTCAAAGTCTAGGATGGGGCTCGTATGGTTGGTGAAACCCAGCTTCTTGTAGTTCTCCATATACTCGACTTTTGACCGGCGGATGGCCCCCTTGTTCTCGGCGAATAACGCGCTCCCTTGCGCGCTGAGGTCACGGTCAAAGGCGAGGGCGTACAGCTTGCGCACCTTGTCCAGCTGCTCGGGATCACCGGGGTCAAGTTCGGTCTGGATTCGGTCGTCAAGGCAACAGAACAGCAACACCTGAAGGGCAGACCGGGAACGAGAACATAGATAAATACGTATTTCATCTCCTAATTCATAGAGAGAAAGAAGGAACGAGAGAGAGGGCGAGAGAGAGGGCGAGAGAGAGATGAGAGAGGGGGAGAGAGATGAGAGAGGGAGACGGGAGAGAGATAAGAAAGAGAGAGAGAGAGAGATGAGAAAGAGAGAGAGAGAGAGAGAGAGAGAGAGATTAGAAAGAGAGGGACAGACTCAGTCACCTGAAATATCTATTGTTGAATTCATGACCTTCAGACAGCTTAAATTGCTATCAATTGCTCGCCATGGCCACTCACCAGGAAGGGGCAGATTGATATTGATTGAACCATACATTTATAGTCCCCAATGCCGTACAAATTACACCAGAAACGTCATTACCATTGCGATAAGGAAACCCACGAGACCTGAAATGGGAAGTCTAATAGCATTGGCACATGTGTTTTACCGTTTTCATTATTGTTTGCTAAGCACATAGCACAAAATCGAATCCGAGAAATGCTGTTGTACCGTTTGGGAATGGAAAATTTAGGTGGGCACAAAAGCTGAGGTACAAACACGCTCACAGACACACGCACACATACATGCACACACACACACACACGCACACACACACACACACACACACACACACACACACACACTGGCACATACACATTTATATCTACTAATTATAACTGGTTTCTATGAACTTGAACACATCTGCGCTGCTTTTTAATTTGACTTGTATTGTACCTGAATTGTACAATGCGTCTTCTAAACTATCTCCGAATTGACGTTTTGTAGCCGAAATCTTCCTCCCCCTAAATTCCTTTTTGTACAGTCCCGATTGAAAACGAAACAGGAAATTAAACTGTCCAAATCATCTGTAGTATGTATTAAGAGGAAATGTGACCCAGACGAAAGACGAACCTTTGTGTGAAGGGAAACCCTGCCAAAATAAACTGGCTACGGGTCAACGATTCGTACACATGTAACGTTACATGACTAGGTATTAGTCAGGCGATACAACAGATATTTCGAGGAGAATGTAGAGAGAAAATTAAACTAGAAAATGGAAGAATCAGTTTTTGTCTTGCTGTCCTCGCACACTCACGCCCAGACATAACCTACAGTTTGTGCTTCGTTTGCAATTAATTCGCATCCCTGTGAAAATCCTTGAACCGACTTACCATCGGGTGATTTGGCAATAATCTAACTGTAACGTTTTACGCTCAACTACTCTGAGCCTCTGAGCAGATCAAAATTCTACACTGTTACAATCAATAGGAATCCACCCCCTTCAGATATGCGCGATACCCCTTCCCGGGTGTTTGCAGACTATAGAATAGAACTAGAACTAGAAATATTATGGCATACACAAAGCGTCACCACATCAATGTATTCGGTATTTACAGCTATATCATAACTCCTACCTGCAGCACGTGCAGTTGGTGCGCCATCTCCGCGCCCACCGCTCTCCGTCCGTCTATGATGCCCTGGAGGATCAGCCCTTGCACGTGACGGGAGTTGATGATGTCTAGAATCTCCTTGGCCTTGGCCGGGGTCGCCTTGATCAGCAGCGCGTTGATTAAAGTAACAGAGTTAAGCTGAATCTCCGCCGCCGGGCTCTTGAAATGTTCCGTCAACACTTGAAGGCTGACCTGACCGGACACCACCTGGCCGAACGCGTCGCTTAGCAACACAATGCTCTCCAGGATGGCGAGGGCTCGCTGGACAATGATGGCCTCCGCCACCGTGCTCTTGTTGACGAAGCTGGCGACCCTCTGCACGAACCTGGGGTTGAGAGAGTTCCAGGAGACGATGCCGTGGTCCATCAGGGCGAGGAAAGCTGCCAAGACAAGCCCCAAGTTCTCCCCCGTCGTCACACCAGACACCACCAAATCCATCAACAGTGTGACTCCGTCCGAGGTGATGAACTCCACTGCGAAGGTCTCGTCCGACGACATCTGGGCTAGTCTCTGCATGACTGGCTTCTTCTCCGCCATGGGTCTGTTTCTGTTCTTGATCCTGGTTATGATGTCCCTGGCCGCTTTAGACGGCGCCGTGCTGACTCTCAGGTAGCTGCCATTTTTGATCTGGTAGCGATTCTTTTCTGTAATGTAGACCCCTCGGGCTCCTTCGTGCGAAACTAGCGACAGGGAGTAGTAGTGTGAGTTCTCTACACCCCACCCCTCACACAACTTCTCCACAATCATCTCCAGAGACTCCTTCTGGTCCAGGTCCACGAGCTGAGTCGTCTGTCCCTGCATCTCCACCGCTACCTTCACCACGTCCTTGTGTTTGGTACCGAACGGCACGTGAGCCGTGTCCTCCACGTCCACCTTGATGATCTCCCTGGACGCGCGGGAACGTCGCATGGTGGAGAACCCAGACGTCTCGCGTCGCGACCGACGTCCCTCGCTCTCCAACACCACACTCCTCAAGGCCAGGTCCCCGATAATAGACATGGCGAAGGCGTCTGTTTTTCTCCGTCCCAGCCTTGCCCGGCCAGCCGCCCCGCGGTGACAAATATTACGGCCTTTATTTGACGACCACCTCCTTCCTCAAACGAGACCCAAAACAAGCTAGGCGGAACAACAGGTTAGAGGGCAAACCCGGTCACACGGCGCGACTGGGCTTCAATCTGTGAATTCCCAGGAGATTTTCTCCGTATTGTTGGCCGCCTCTCGATCTCCTTACCGTACAATTAAACCAATTATACTGCTAACAATGTACACAGAGCACGAATTCAGTCCGCACTGGCCTCCCAAATCCGTATGGCACGTAACGCAGTCTGCCGGAAGTGACGAATCTACGGCACGCAGGTGATCCTATGAACGGTGAATAGCCTTGCCGAGACACTGTTTACCTCTTTACGCGGGTCGGGAGAGAAATCCTGCGCCACAGTTCAAAGTACAAACCCCAGAGGACGAATCACAGAACCCTCCACGTCTTTACACAGTGACCTGTCCCGGAATGCTGTGCTGTATTATGAAACCACGCGGAGCCCGCTGTGGGTGGGGTGGTCGGGTCACCCTGTCCGACACAGCCCGACAAATAGCTAACATTCACGCTGCACAGGATGCGCCGTGTTCCTCGCCCTCTCTGATGACGTACTTCCCCTCCCAGATTGATATACTATTGTCGTCCGACGATGACGTATTCCCCACGACAAATGAGTGGCTTGCCCCCCTCGGTGTGATCTGTGTGTGGGAACCGGCAAAGTCGTCCGACCGCCTCCCCGTCAGACACGGCCCTGCGGGCCAGACCAAAGTTTGACTTTGTTTATATCAACAGCGCTATAAGGATCACTGATAAAACTTCCGTCCTTGGTTTCTCTTGGGCAGTCTCCAAAAGGCGCCTTCGGTGACTGAAAAATAATACAAATAGGCCGGGGAGAACAACCCAAAGTGTTAGCCAATCATAAAGCTACACATTTGCAGCCCGCTGGCAAATTATTCACGCCATTTGGTCGATTTGTAGCATGCTTGTAAATCTATTGTACTATCATTTCTTCAGCGACCTAGGTAGCCTCCGTTGCAGTCCTTTTCCCCGCAGCGTGTTTTTTTTTCAATTTTTTTTTTGGGGGGGGGGGGCGCCACGTATCTGCTTGGGATCCCGTATCCGCCGTGCCTCTGTGTCCGCTATAGACCCTGTGTCCGCTGCTCCCCAGCAACGGTTTGACCAAGAAGAATTCGGGGTTCTGGTTATAAATTCTGAGGACCACTAGTGAAACATTTCACTGGGAGTCAATGTGGAAACGATATAATTTGCAGAAGAAGTTAACATAAAAAAATAAAACTAGAAAACTTTATAACAACATTTCCACATACAAGCCCTGTAACCTAATCTCCAAGCAGACGTTGGGGTGGAAAATCTGTCGACTGGTCGGCTTTTCTGAAAATCCACCTCCGGAAAGTCGACCAAAAAAAACCTTACAATTTTCCATCCCCAACATCTGCTTGGAGATTACTGTAAACCTTCCCCCAGCGCTTCTGCTACTGCTGTATGATGAAGCGGCCCGTTTTGGCAGCCCGGGTTGGCATTCATGACCCTTTAGGCACTTACTGACAGGTCAGATTTATATATGTACAGGTTAGCATGTTCTCAATATCCCCCCACCCTCATGATAACCGTGACTAGAATTACACTCACAGATAAACACAGGTTTGTATGCCATGTACGTGTATATTTAGACAGATAATATCGTATTTCCTCGGACGTAGCTTGGAAAGTGTACTGTCTATGTTATTCTAGCTTACTCTCCAAGCAGATGTCAGGGGGGAAATCGTAACGATTTATGACTAACCGGCTTTTCTGCTGCATTGGTCAGAAAACGTTGCCATATTCAGCTGTTTAGATATTAATATTAGTTCTTTTATGTATTTCATCGAGGGAATATTTTCCTTCGAAATGACTACCATTCCAGCTTTTATACAAAATATTACCTCCAGATACGAACGTGTCAGTTCTGATGTTGAAAACACGTACTAGTATCTGTGTCATTTCGGTTGGCAATTCGATACATGCAATGTTATCACGTATATTCAAATTCAAAGCAAGCACACTCGATGTAATCTCCATTCAGATATTGGGAGGAAAGATTTGTTTTTTCATGTCATCAGCTACTTGGGATCGGAGGCCATCCCAGCGCCTGTCAGAAAAACGTGCGGTTAGATGATTCTTATACAGTAATATCAATAGGTAATTCTTTTCCACAACCAGTCAATCTCACCTGAGCTGATCAATGTTAGAACGTTTCTTCTCAATATCTGCTTGAACTGCATTGCTCGGTCCGCGGATTTGAATCTGTCGTGAGTAAGCTACCAGTAGACGTTGGCACCACCTTTTTTCCTTTAAAGGGGCGAATGAATCGACCATTATATGTTTTTAACGAACTAGCTACAGTCAGCTGCCAAGTGTAGTGAAGAGGAACGCTGTGATCTATAGGCTACCAAGTGTCGACCCTACAGATCCTGCGCCACTTCCCCTTACACGGCACGGTCTAAATGACTTCACGGCGACCGTGATGACAGACGACTTGAAAGGTCACGACCACAAAATAAACACGCTTGGGCTTAAGGGTTTAATTTGTTGTCACGGATCGCAGCGTTTTTCTTTGTAGAGTTGCCTAGAATTCACATGGGGAGGTCCCCAGGTCTCAATGCAGGACCCTACAGCAGTGTGGACTCAAAACTGGCCATGGCACTGGGAAATGATATTTTTTGTCTCGAAGGAAGCAGAACAGCTACCGTCTTGCAGGATCGGTCGGTTAACGTTCTAAAGAGGTATAACTTATTTGTAAAGGTTTATTGTGGAAGGATTGACATAACAGGTGTCTATCACCTTTGAATTAAAGAGGCAATTTTGAAGGCCGTTGAAGCACGTTTCTTTTCTCACCATACAGCTACACAACAGTTAACATATCGTAGCTGTTAAAAAAGCAAGTACGTAATGAGTAGATTAAGGATATATGTGGACATAACCCGTTTTCCCTTAAAAACTTTGGCCTTGTACTCAACTGTTCATCTGTTTACATTGGGTAAGGGACTGCCAGAGACGCATGGTCGTTACCCAGAAACATAACGATCTTTCAGCCCAACATCTGCTTGGAGACCTCATCGGATTTCCTCTGACAACTTTGGCCTTTTATTTGACTGTCCATCCGTTCATATGATAAACATCTGAACACCGTCATACCTACAACCTTCCTTCTAATGAAATAACAATGATAGAGGATGAATTGTTTGTTATGTGTGTTCAATTATTTCACAACATTCTTAGATGTAAGAAATTAGACATCTTCTTTTTTCTTATCTTTTTTGTGTGCTCTCAGTGCGGCCTTTTGCTGATCATGCGATACACCAATCAGCCCTTTGTTATATACATGTAGGAACAAAGATCATCACGCGTGCCGAACGGTTCGTTGGTAGTTTCAAACACATTTGTTCATTCATTTTTACTCAAAACAAAAAGGGCATTCCGGACAGTTGGGCAAAATGCCGCTTCTGTGATCTTCTCTCCAAGCAGATGAAGCGGTCGGGGCTATTTTGTCGGTCGGGTGCGGCCTTTTCGGCATTTCTACGGCTGTTTCCAATTTTCCTCTCGCGCACCGTTAGGAAATCAGAAAAAAGAAATGTGGTAAAAGAGCAACAAAATGGCCGAGACCGCTCATCTGCTTGAACTCTTGACTTATGTTTCTAATCATAACCTCTAACATAAGCTTACCTATATTATACGATTATAACACTTTATCAAACCCTCCGTTGACCCCGTGGACATCTAGCGGTTATTGATATTACAGCAGCATGCGGTCATAATGGCGCTGCAGTACTGCAATCCAATAATAGAAGTCGCTTTTGATCCACGGGGAAAATTCCGTCAACAACCATGTCCGCTACAGCGGCCACGGTATACGATTCGGAGAGTCTTCGGTAAATTTGTGTCTCTATGTTTGAGTGTGGGCTTCTGTGTGAATGACAGTGATGGCCGATTTTTTTGGCCGCTGGACATTACCGGAATTAGAAAGATGGTAGATGATGATTTAGTAGCTTTTCACAAGTTGTGTCATCAACCTCATTGCAATTATAGCAAGACATTGTCCACAAGACATTCTCCAGTTGGTGTTATGACAACTACACATTCTCCACATCCGGACACTGTCCAAGGCAGAATACAAGTGCTGGCTCACACATACACACACAAGATAAGCTTCAGGACAACAAAACACACATGACAATGGCAAGTAGAAACTGTTTCTCGGTTTATTTGGACACTTGTTTCTCCACAAATAAAAAGTCACATATCTCCCTATGAACTAACATCTGCACAGCTACACATGTGGATCTCCATGTTGTAAGGATCTGTCTTGCGCCGTGAAAATATAAGGTGGGGGCAATTGCAGAAAACGGGCAAATGTACATTAAATATGTTTACCTTTGGTAGGGAAGGGAGTAGGTACATTACAGTAATGATACACAAATCCATTTAGAAAGTTCAGAGGTTGGGGGAAAGGACTTTCAAATACTCACTTTCTTTTGATTTCAAATAGATCCCCCTAGAACCTTCTTTCTAAATGGAATGACCCAGAGAAAAATCATTGTTTACATCATGGTAGTTAGTTACGTAGTATTCCTGTATATTTCTGTCTAGCAGCTACAGGGCGGACGGTTATACCTCAGCTTGTATATTATACATACAACACAAGATAATACATGTATAATCAACAACCAAAGAATATAGTCATCCAAATACACACAAACTGCTCATAAACAAGTCATTACAAGAGTTACTTCCATATTGCTGTATGCCTGGTTTAAAATACTTTTGATACAATTTGTTTACATGGCAAACATAAATTGTCCAAGAAGACCCTAACTGAAATATTTTCCAAGTCATTTGAGAACTGCCAGTTTTCCGTGTTTTAGAACACCACCTAGCTGTAATAGTTTTAAGACTGCTCTGCGTTTCTCAAAATGTTTCACATCTTCACTGTAGGTCTGCTGACTTCACCACTATGTCTGATTGGAAAGGTGTTTGGTGAAGCCTTTATTCTAAAATGCCTTTCAGTAGACAACAGGCTCCTAAATGTTGTATAATAGCAATGCCTCTTGCCAGCTGCTTAAGTAAAAATATGTTTCAAAAGTATTTCATGACTGCCCCTATGCTGATATTTGACATTTGCATTTCTGTGTTACAACACATAATTTCATAACAATGTGAGTTTTGAGTGTTTGAATAGCGCACTAGTACCGTGTGACATAAAATCATACCAAGAAGTCACAGTATAGCATGAAACATTATCACAACTGTCGCAAGGTAACTGCATTTTTTAAACAATTGGTATGAAGATTAACATTTTCCATTCATGACATAACTTGTGGCTCCATAATATAAAACAGATACATGTACACAGAAAAGTAACATGGCAGTGCAAAAGAATAATCACAGTGCATAATATTCTAACGTCTCCTTAATTCTCTAAGGTGCAGTAGCTTAAGACAAATGTGACAAGATACGACACTATTTCTCGGCTTTATATACAAGTAAAAACTAATTCTTTTTCACTTTATTCCCCCTTCGCCATTCAAATTCCCACAGAACCAACATATAAAGAAACTGTACCATTGACAAATTGAGTGTCATTTTCAGAAAATATTTCCTCCTTTCCCAGCACAGCTGACATCAAAGACTAAAATAGATTTTCCTTCTGGTGTCTTTCCTTGCAGCAGGAGTCAGTGGTGCCTGGGTCCAGTTTGTACTTGGGGAGTCAAGAGAGCAAGGAGCTTTTTGTAGTGGCCCAGACATAAGGTCCAAGGTCAAGAAGTCAATTTGCTGCACGTGAAACCGAACCTTACAATACATACCACAGATACTAACATATACATATATATATAAACAGAATAAGGTACAAGAAAGAGATGCGAACTAACTTGTTCCAGATATTTCCTGGTCCTGTATTGAGCATGATCTGTGCCACTGAACTAGATACCAGAATGCCAAGTAAAACCTGAAAGGCTTGTGCAAAGGAACTTGAATCTGCTACCCTGTCCAATAAGGAAGAGTGTTCATGTATCAATGGCGAATAATACACTGAAAAGACTCCTCCCTTTTTTATGATATTTATTTGGTCTTATATTTTCAGTAAGTTAGTAATTGGCATGGATTAAGAAGTAGAAACAATTTCATGTGTGTTTTTGGAAGGACTACAACGACTCTCAAAAAAAAATCGAGTTTGTCTTGAAGTTAATCACACTTCAAAGAAAGACCACTTCTTAGAGAGAAGATATGGTAAGAAGTCTTCTTTTCCTTCCTTACTAGCTCCTTACCTTGGGAGTCAGTAAGGGGAGGTAAAGACAATCCACATCCTCAGATGAGGGGTGCCATATGTCTTAATCTCTGAGAACTGTATTTCCTGTGAAGTGTCAAGATCTTAGATTTGCATTTCTTTTGCCTAGTCACTACTCCATTTCCTGTTTGTCCTGTTTCAAGTGCAACAAATATAAATGTTATCCTAAAACTTTTTCAGTAAGGTCCCAAAACTCAAGTCATGATCCCCAGAAGAAGGAATACTCATCCTCCCTTCTTAAACTCTCAGCACAAGACGTCACAGTGTCTTATAAGGAACAGGGCTGCAGTTGATAACATCTTAAGAGGAATTACAAGAAGTAGTCGGCCTGAGGTTTCTTGGAAGGAATGCCTCTGGCTTCTTGAGGTGCTGCTTCGAAGATGGTAAAGTCCTTCTGCAAGTGTTCGTCTAGTTCTAGTATGGCCGCTACATTTCCACACCTGGGGAGAAACAAACAGCATTAACATCAGGCTTCACTTTCTTGTTTATTACAGTGTACATATGGAAATCACATGCTGTGAATCTTGAAACTTTGGCGGTGGTTTTACTTCGGTGGTTTTCATGGCGGCTGCTCCACGGGGACTTCATGACACTGGGAATATGTCTCCCGTGTAGGAATACTGTACTACAGAATTGTTTCAACTGCGAATTCATAACACAGCGAAAATCTCTTCCCACCTATCCAAATTAAAACCACCGCAGAAGTACATGAATTTTACAGTATAGAGATATCAAGAGATAATATAAACACAAAAAGCTTGTCTTGATCCTTGGTCACTTAAGGGAAAATCCAATTACAAAGAAGCAGTATGTACATGTATATGAAGGTTGTGACAGAAAGTTCCTCACCTATAGCAGTAGTTAGGAGCTGACCAGACCGTCAGGACCGTCTCGTTAAAGTGCCACTTGTACCCTTCCATCACCAGCTGATGCGCTCGACAGATCATGTCAATGTTGTTAGCGGCGTTAAACTGCGCGACCACGTCGCTGCCAAACAGGTACCCCGCCCCCCTGGGGCTGACCCCCCACCCCTGGGTATCCTCTGGGTCGGACCACAGCAAGTCACACATGGGACCGTCGTGGGGAACCTCTTGTTTTCTATCTATTGTGCGAATCTGTGGGGGAAAATGGAGAGAGTTAAGAATCATCAATCTTCAATCAACAGGTATATTAAAGAATGTCATATGAAGCACTGTGAGTTCCTTGTTCTCATAAAAAATCATCTTATACTTACAGAAACAAGACAGTTTGTTGGAGTTCAAAGACTTTTCCAGCTTGTTATGGTTCGATATACTGTAAATGCAGAAATGTTCAAAGTGGTTTTGTTTTTGCGGTAAGCTCTTCACCACGAACTTAAAACCACCGCAAACATTTCTGCCTGTATTTCTGTAGAGCTACTATTGTCTCAAACGTGAACTTAAAACCACCTCGTACACTCCATTTTCTCCCTACCGATTTGATGTCTATAATCTGTTGCAGGGATCTCTTCTACAGCTACTGATGGTAGACAGCGACCGTAGCTTTGTGTCCTGCATTTTTCTACTTTCTCTAGCGATCTGACTTGCATGGACAAGCTCATCAAATGGATTAGAGAAAGACATGAATCTCTTTTTCTCTCCGTCGAATTTATCTTCTTTGTCGAAATCATCGTTTGTGAAAAGTTCATGTATTGTGATTGTGGCATTACTTACCTGGTCTAATGTCTGGATGGATGGGGACAGGCCTCCGTGTACACAGAAAATCTGAAACATGAAGAAACAAACTTTTAGTCCAAATTCACATAGCCCTATGTCAAAAGCACTATCGCACTGCTCTGGATCAAATACAAGGTAACTATATTGGAAATCGAGGTGTTGGCACTGAACTAGAAATAATTAAAATATGATTAAGATTTGTCGCCCATTTGCGCTATTTTGCCAGTTGTAAATCTTTAAAAATTTTTGAAAATTTGCAATTTCAGGTGACAAATTGGGGCAGACTGATGCCGATTAGTGCTGGATTGCAGCACTTGCATATGCCTTTTGCACTTTGGCGCAATTCGGCAAAGTCCAGTGAGATACCCCCTATAGTTACTAATCTGTCAAAGTCCTGATTGCCTAATGGTCTTACTTTGGACCCCCTACTTAAATAAGGATTACTGTAAATTGTGAAATTTTCGCTGCTTTTGCAGTGACCTCTTTACCACAAACGTAAAACCACCGCAAAATTCTACCTGCCCACCCCCTTGTGTAAGCACTACATGAAGTACATTGCACAGTATCATAATATATTGGAGGCTGTAATGGTGAATATGCTATTGTTTGAGCCACAATGTAACCTTGAGTTCATTAACCAGCCCACCTTTCCGTCTATAATGGCTGACAAGCTGAGGTAGTCGAAGATCTCGGTGCAGTATCTCCAGACCGTGATGGACCCGTACTTCCTCAGGCACTCGTCGTAGAACCCATACACCTGAGTGATCTGTCGACTCTCGTGGTTGCCTCTGATCAGCGTAATACGGTCTGGATAACGAACCTACCGGCAAATGCGTGGGAATTTTAGAAACTGCACCAATCAAATACAACTAGAACTATAAAGTCGCATTACTATTTGTTGCAGGGATCTCTTCTACAGTTACTGACGGTAGACAGTGACCGTAGCTTTGTGTCCTGCATTTCTCTACTTTCTCTAGCGATCTGACTTGCATGGACAAGCTCATCAAATGGATTAGAGAAAGACACAGACCAATGTCCTCCAAAGGCTTATGATACTGATATCTGGTTGAGATAAAACCCCTTGACAGAGTTTCAAAAGTCCTTTTTTTCTACTATAAGGTTTCATAGTGAGAACTGGAGTGCTTCCAAGCTTAACCTTCTCCCTGCTGCCTAACTCTGTAAACGATAGGGAATTGGGTGCCAAACGGCTACTTCAGTGCGCTAAAGGTATTACTGTAAGTCTACTTAGATCCGCGGTATAACTAGATCCGCGGAATCCGCGGCGACCTCTGCGCCGCGAATCAATTTTCCCCGCGGATATGTTTATCATACTTTTGCCCCCCTCCCCACATTTACGAGTGAGCTCGACTTCAGGGAAAAGCGACACATAAACAATGCATGCGATTGTGTAAAACATGACAAACTTTTACACAGTACATACGTGTAAACATGTGATATTACATATGATTCGCAGAAGTTTGGCCGAGCGGCGTCGCTACTCCCGACCGCTACACATATACAGTAGTAATTTACCGAGAAATCAGAAAATAATTATCGACATACACGCCACAATTTGGGCTTTGCATTGTTGTTACGGGCTTGGGGACGCCGTCTACCGTTGTACAATCACACTCTTTTGTTTCTTGCTATTGTTATGCTTGCAAACAATCGATATCGGTGCCTCTGACATACGTTGATCTCATTAAAAACCTGTTTTTCAAGAAAGCGAGCAAAAATACGTAAAGAAAAACAAGATTTTCACCCGAGCATGTGAGTCCCTACGCTGTGATTTGCCGCCATTTGCCGCCATTTGTGGTCGTATTCGGTGGAGAATCTATTCCTTTATTTTTTTTCCCGTGAAAATTCTGCTTACGTAGCGTAGATGACTCGTATTTTACGCCGTGATTTTACTTCAAAATACGGCGCGCTAGCGGCAGGGCCGGGCCGCCATCTTTGTTTACTCATGTTTACCGCTGTTCTAAGCACTGATTGGTTCGAGTCAGAAAAACTGTGCTCTGATTGGTTGACTGCAAGATTTCACGTGATCACAAGGCGGGAAGTCCCCGTCACAGTTTCGGCGTAGACCGCATTTTATGACGATTTTGAAGCAGTTTTGTAGCGACCTTCGTAACATTTTTTATTTTAAAAAATTGAACAAGCATTTTCTGATGGCAGTATTCAGTTGCTGTTTTTTCTACTCATCGCCCAGCGCGAATTTAGAACCACCGCGGATTTTCCATTTGCCCGAAACCGCGGATTTTAGGCCCTGCGGATCTAAGTAGACTTACAGTATATGTTTAAGCCAAAGCAAAGAAAAAATCAGAACTTACCTTAAGAGCAAGTAGCAACAGGAATGTCTCCACACTGTAAAACCCTCTGTCTACAAAATCCCCCATGAACAGGTAGTTAGTGTCTGGCACATCCCCCCCAACCTGGGAATAAACAAAAACATGTCCCTTGGTAAATCTTACAGACAATTCACACATCTTTTTCTGTATGCCTGTAACTGTGCACTTAATGTGCAGAATAAGCTGCACTAGACAGGAGTAAGGTTTATAATCAGAAGTTTTGCAGACATTTTACTTTATGTTGTGCACCCAAAAATTCTTTCTGTGCAACTAAATCTTTAAGTTAGGTGCACCAGTGCGCTTATTTCCAAAAACGAATTTTGAGCCCTGGGTTTCTATCATCATCGGAGCAAATTTTTGAACCTACCGCCTTGACTATTATACTTTGGCACAAAAGGAGACTTTTTCAATGGTACAAATTATTTGGTGTCCATAATCTGTTGCAGGGATCTCTTCTACAGTTACTACAGTTACTGACGGTAGACAGTGACCGTAGCTTTGTGTTCTGCATTTCTCTACTTTCTCTAGCGATCTGACTTGCATGGACAAGCTCATCAAATGGATTAGAGAAAGACATAAACCTATGTCTTCCAAAGGCTTAAGATACAGAGATCTCGGTGTCAACAGTGACAATAATAGTAACCTGGCCTCGTCTAAAATTTTGGTGTGAGACTGAGGAATAGTTTTAATTAAATTTTTTGACTCAAGGATGTTTCTTGCTACATTTCTTACCTTGAAAAGTTCCTTAAGATCATAGAACTGCCCGTGGATGTCCCCACACACAGTAACTGGTGAGTCTACCCTTTGGACATTACTTTCTTCTATAAGGATTTCCCTGTGAAATGAGAGATTCAGATAACTTCAACCATCAGAACAATGCTTGTACATTGGTACTGACAATTTGTGAACTGTACTTGGCTTGTTTGTTTCAACAGAAATACGTTGTTACTCAACAATCTAATTGATTTTTTTCTCCTATCAATCAATAATCAAAATATTATAGGATATACGTGATGTTGATAATACTCGAAATGTTACAGGATACAAGTATAACAAATCAAAACAATGTTACAAAACAATAATATAAACAAACAAAATACAACAGTTTCATTCATGTAAAACCAGATAGTGCATGTACACAGATAGTGGACACCTTAAAATGTCAGTTAACTAGTACAGAAAAAATAGAAGAAACATAGTTACCTTGCTTTACCACAGAGAGCCTTTACCTCTCCCTCCTTGATGATTTCGCAGCGCCGAAGCTGCTCTATTTGTCTGTTAGCGGTTTGAAAGATTGAAAAGAAATCGTTAAAACCATTACAGTAAATGACGCCACAAAATTCAATTCTACACTGTGGTTGTCAGAGGTGGGTGAAAGGGCATGCTGGGTAATTGAAGGCGCAGGTTTGGTGTAACCTGGCATGGTGTTATACAAGCCAATTTAGATGCACTTTTCTCATTGTAAATACAAATGTAACTTCTTAGTTGTAAGGCTGTTAAATAGAAGTCTTACAAAATTGTGTGATGATCGAAGAATTTGGCAGATTGACTGTGATGTTGGCAATCAGAGTGAGTGAAGCAAATGTAACAAAGCCGAAAACTTCTTCTGGGCAAATTTACCTCGGTGTCAGAATGAAGTCAATCAAAAGTAATACCATTTTGACCATTTGCACATTTCAAATGGCCCTCACGATTACCACGTTCACTCTGACCAAATTTGTTCCATTTTCTATTTTCAACAAATATTCCATTACAAGCAAGGCCCCGTTCATGACAGGAGCCCTGAACCAGGATCAATCCTGTGCCTGGGTGAATCCTGACTTGCAAAATCTGGTATGAACATGGTCTACACGATTACCTCGTGCACTTTGACCAAATCTGTCCCATTTTCTATTTTCAACAAATATTCCTTTTACAAGCAAGGCCCCGTACACACCAGGAGTCGTGAATCGGGATCAATCCCGTGCATGGGTGAATCTCTATTCACAAAACTTTGTAAGAACGGGGTCTTATACCCCATGTTTTTCACCACTTCTTTAGCATGCTGACTCCTGCAAGCCTCTGCAGTAGACACGACCTGCAGTTACCTCAGGTCATTGACTGGTACCCCCTCAAAATACTTCCCAGCCCATCTGACACCCAGGTGCCATGGCTATAGATGGGAAACACACCCTCACACATACACAACCTGACATGGATAGAATGTGTCTGTCCAGACTGGCCTCAGGTTCAAAACATGCTACGTAACATTGTAAGCTGGCGTAAATGTTATGGATCTTCTTTTTATCCTATAAGTATAACAGTCACTTGTAAAAATGTGTGCCAGTTAATAATCCTGAAACTGTGTTTGACCTTTTGTCTTGTGATCATGGAAACCATACATGTTTCTGTCATCCCTTTAACCTTTAAACATATAGCCCAAGCATCTTGTGACTAACACATGTATCTAAACTGGTTGTGGGACATCAGAACATGGTGCTAAATACCTTAAAGTAAAAACAAGTGCCAATCATGACACCAGTAGCAAGGACAAACAAACACCAACCGACCTGTCCAAATCACTGCAGTCAGTCATGGCAATGGTGAGAAGTCACTGGAATATTCTTCACGAGTCGTAGATATCTCCGTAAAAAAACAAAAATGGCTCTCAGCAGGTTACTGTTAGGGGAAACAGAAATGACATATTCGTCAATAACAATCAAATTAGGATGGCACTAAATCTTGGTTACATGTATGTTGGCTTTAGCCATGTATTTCACCAATGCTAGAAAATTTCGAAATCTTGCTTTGTGTTTAACAAAGAAACTAACAGTACGGTAACTGATTGAGATCAATGTGGTACACTATATGTGTAATTGAATAATATCATGACATGTACAGGAAATAATGTCAATTCTCAGCAACAAATGCACAACAACGGATGGTGTAAACAAGTTACTACAAGGATGTAAAATTATTTAAACATGAGGTCAGGTCTAGACTGGGGCCTAACATGGTATCACATGTACAATACCCCAGATTATGTTACGCTCCCTTATGTTTAAATTTACTGGTCAGTTTTGCCCAGTACTATCTGGATTTGGATTCTAGACAGCTGGCTAAACCAATGGTCAGCCATTAGAAATTATCGGCAATCACATTCTTCACACACTTGATTTGGTGTAATTTGGCGTTATCTAAAATATGCGTACAGGTGTTCGCTGCACGATTTTGCTGTCCGTGCAGAAACACAATACTGTGATCGTTGGCGTGCCGCCAGCTTACTCAGATTTGTTTATCAAACTTTATGAGGTAACGGCATAAACAAAGCATGGCACAACTACATGTCTGAGTATGAATGAAAAGAAGGAGTAAATATTTTCGGGCCAATATGAAAAAAGAAATCATGTTGTCATAAAGACATTGATAAAACCACTTCCTTACATATCCTATTGTTATTCTCAAATTTTGCAAGCAAATGTTCGAATATTAACAAAGGAAATATTTGACTGACACCGAGGTTGAATCTTACCTGATGTTCACCAAAAGATATGACTTCTGTATCTCACAGCAAATCTTTACTCACTGTAATGAAGTAAAAAGGGCAAGAAGACTAAGATGATTATTTTAAGACCTGAGTCAGACACTCACAAATTAGGTTATTGTGACTTCAGTTCCTTGTTTAGTTCTGACCCTGACTTTAAGCTTTCTCTGAAGACATCACTTTTGGATTATGCCTAGAAATGAACCGGCAAGATGTGGAATTTTCTTTACTAAAAATTGAGTAAAGAAGTGTTTTGAACATTTTAGATGTGCAATTACGATTTTAGCAAATCTTCCTTACATAACACAAAGCATTACGAAGACCACACATGTAAATGTAATTCCAAACATACAACACAACTTGTAGTTCAGTACACAAGAGGAAGAATACATACATCATTAAGTGTCTCTAGACAAAAGACAGAAGTCTTCAAAGGTCTTCAGAAATAGATGAATTTGTTGTGAGTTTTCGTGTAAGAAGAATGAGTGTGATTCTAAGTCAAACCACCTTGTTCAATCGGTTCCGTTCAATCATGTGACGATTTGAACTCTGTAGTTCTGGGGTCTGAAGACTCTCATTGACAAATTAACAACTTATGACACACTCAGGACATCCATGTATTTCTGTTCTTCATCTGACAGTAACTGGAGATCATAAAAGCGGGACAAAGTCGATGAAAAAGCGCGATAAATCTCCTGATCGTTTGCATGGGAAGCATGCAAATAGTGCCGGTGCGCCGCCATGTTGGTTTCTCTCTACAGGTCCTGGCGGCAAACCCAAAATCAGTCAAACTCTCGCCTTTTCGACAATATTTCTTCAATATCCATAGCTACGTATATCAAACCATGCCATTTGAACCATGTGAGGTAAAGTTTTGGACGTAGACTTACGTTTTTGAGTAGAAAATTGCGGCTAGCGCTCGCGCACTGTCACTCCGTGCTCGCCCGGCCTCAGCTCTGTTTCTCTACCGGAAATGACGCACTGCTGACTAAAACTGCTTTTGCCATATATGGTCAGGCCCCCTGTTCACGTGGCGCGAAAACTTCTCCATGTCATTTGTAAACAATGTAACCTTACAGTTCCAATGGCGCATAAATTAACGTCATAGCATTCAAGATAATGTAAAAATCGTATTCGGTGGTACATTCGGATATTGCAAACAGTCTCACCTACCGCAATGAGGCATTGGATTTCTTTTTTGTAATGTTCAATAATCATTATAAGATAACTAATCATCATCATCATCAAGATAACTAAGCTCTATTGTATTATTTTGCAAGTCGTTCTGTACTGCTCGTGGTGCGCACTTTTCTCATAAGTTCGTCTTGTTGCAGAAAGACGCACAAGTAAAGAGATGCAAATAGCGGTGCAAAACAAGCCAGAACCCGACATCTGCATGCTGTGAGATCGATCGTGTTGATGTACGACCTTTGACCCTTACCTCAGTCTGATCCAGTATGGCTTCCGTGCGGTCCATCTCCCTCCTGCTCCTCCCCATCACCGTCCTCCTCCTGGTGCAGCACACCTGCTGTAAGGAGTACTTCTTCAGCAAGGACCGGGTGTGTCAGGTGCAGGTGGAACGGGTCCAGCCGAAGGTTCTGAACCCGGGCGGGCCATGCAGCACCATGCACGAAGTCAGGTGCGGGGAGCAAATCACACTGGAAAGCATCCGGGTAGGGGCATCCGAGAAGGTAGGAACGGGCGGCAGAAAATGATCATAGCCTCCGCTTCAGGCTCCCTTCGGCTGTTTTCTTTCAGTTACCGTTTTCTTAAGGCCCGTAACAAGAAAACTGAAATAGGAAAACGGTAACTTAAAGAAAACAGCCGGAGGGAGCCTAGTGCGGAGGCTAGCGGGATCATAATGGTTTCGTCTTTCATAGAGTCATTGATGATGTAGACTAGTGGAATGGTTCAGAAACACGATTTTGCTCTCAAATATCGTCTCTGCATTTACTACCGTAAACCTTTGGTTTAGTCTAGATCTATTTTTGGCATTGGCTCTTTGCTTTCTGCGCTCATAGAGTATCAATATCAATCAGCGTGTTGAATATTCAGCAAATCTACAATAATGTTCCCTCGTGTTGTTCAGCAGAAATGGAAATGGATAGGGATTTAATGTTGTTTATTGGGTCTACTTCTGTGGTCACATAGACTGCTGGCATATAACCCATTGCCATTGATTGAGCCATTGTTTTGATATTGATAATCAGTATGTCACAATTGCCACTTGGGAAATTAATTCTACCATTCAACCATAGGAAAAGGACAGACAGAAGGCACAATAATTAAGGTAGCAATATTCATGGTGAATATTTGTCTTTGAGAATGCAAAAGATCGACCTTTCCCTATGGGGGTGTCTGACATAGTCAATGGCAGCTGTTGGTGAAATTCTGTTTGTTTTCTACACATTGTTCTATCTTGTCTATGTCCTTAGTGCTGAAATGGGAATCTCCTACTCTCCAAGCAGAGGTTAGGCTAAGTTTGTGACACCATTTAGGTGTTTTTGCCGGGCTTTCTACTTTGCCAGGCTTTTGTTTTGTTTCCTCGCATATAAAAAGAAAACCTGATAAAATAGAAACCCTGATGAAAATGCCTAAAACTACGCCCAAAACACACTGAAGCCTCACATCTGCTTTGAGAGTAAGGATCTCGGTGCAAAATTGTTCATGTTTATACAGGACTCATCACAAATAGCTATCCAAATACAGCGTTTAACAGTCATAGCCACTGTGGTCTATATTGCTATTTTCCTAATTAGGACTAATATTTCCCATGGGGTGGGGGGCATGGACCTGGGGAGTGGGGGCATATGGTTCCAGGGGGTGATATTCCTAGACAGAATGTGTGCAGGTATATTTTGACTAGGGACCTGGCCTATTACACCAAAGTGTGTTACTTTTTTTCAGCTTGGATTTGAGGTTGTTGATGTTCTGGACTGGGACACCAGGGGGCCGCTGGATGACACCATCACCATCATGGAGGACACCAAGATCTGGGTGACGGACGCGCCCGTCAGGAGACCCACGTACAGCGCCGAGGACTTCGACTTCATGCATGACGATCTGTGAATGTGCCAAAGGACTGAATTCCATCATCTTCTGTTTTACCTCATTTACTCTATGGAAAAGGGCTTAAGAAACTCAAAGGCTTCCAATAATGTTGGGGATTTCCTATTTGATCACTATTTATCAAGGAAACAAATCCCACAAATGATAATGGGATTGGAGGATCAAGTCAATACGCTGACTGATGATTTTAGTGCCAATGCTGTCGAAGCCACTGTGTTCAAAAAAGGTTTGCGGACCAAACATTTATTGTTCATGTGTAAGGTTCTCCTAGCAAAGTGCTTCCATGATAACTAGTATTTGCAATATTGTTGCATTAGCCATTAGCATCTACATGTTTCATACTCATAGGATTTGTGCCAAAATAGAGATTGTCTGTGAGTGGTACTGTATATCACTCACACACTATCCGGTTTAACGTCTTCTGTTCCCCATTATCTTGGGGTTGGACGTGCTTGCACATGGTTGGGGAGGCTTAATATACGGTTGTGATATTTAAGTAGACGTTGTGGGGTGTAAAATGTTCATGGTTTTCACGTCGTCTTTGTTTTTGGTGTAGTCATGCCACGTATATTATTACCTTATTTATGCACAGATAACAATTGTGAAGTGAGATGTGCCAAGAAAAGTCAGTGAGACTAACTCAGACTTAGAAATAGTGATACAGATTGATAATGAAGAACTGTATGAACATTACTGTCTTTATTCTCCTGTGCCATAGTGCATCTTTTATGGACTGGTAAAAGAGACCTCTTGTGATGTGTTGAAGAAGTGCAGCCACACAGATCAACAACTACTAGTACAGTACATCATTACATTTTTCAAGAATAAATATTGTTTGAATATTATGGCATTTTTGACGAGAAAATATTTGACTATACATGTTGTATACATGTATATGTAGCAAGAAGTGTACATGTGCAATATACTGTGATGACCAAAAAAGCTAAAAATGCAAAAAAAATATAGCAAAAAGAAGTGCTGTAAGGTTTCATATTTCCCAGGATACCTGTTGTTGCAAATAATGTCTGTTACCTAATGTGTATGATGGAAATGTTGATAATGATAGCAATGATAAGTTGTTTCATTTCCCCTTTGTGTTGTAGATGTTATAGGTTGCTGAAGTGTTTCAAAGAAAGTTGCAAATAAATGTACAAATCCCCCCCCCACTATCACTACTTTTCATTCCTTTGTAAGACAAGAAGTGATAATACACAAGAGTACAGCACATGACACCATGAAAGTTTATTGTTGTATGTAGGCTAATACTAAAATTTTCTGTTACTTTTGCTGCACTTCATTGTACGCATGTCGAGACACAAGAGTGAGAATATAGACACACTCCAACTATCATTAAAAAAATGGATCAACTCACTTGAGGTAGTGGAAGTACTGCTGCACCTTAAGAGCAGAGTTGCACAAAGTGGCTTTAGGGCATTTGGGGGTCTTTGATGACAAATTAAGCAGTGTAGCCATGGCCCTCAAGAAAATTGTCCTTCATCTTTTTCAGAGTAAGCCGTGTTCTGTACATCTGCAGTATATGAGTGGATGTGCATCATATGAGTGGATCAACTGTACTTCCATACCTCACAGTCTCTTACAAGGAAGGACAGAGACTTCATGTAGTGATACAAATTTCTCAGTTTTGCATTGTAATTCTTGAGTACAAAACCAATGTCACACACGTGTCAAAAATCATTAACTGTGCTCCAGTGCAATGATGGGAACAAAATGGTAATGGTGGCTTCAAGACAACTTTCTTTCAATACATTCTTCAGTCTTTTCTTGGCTTACTCGAGTTGTAGAATGTTTCACCAGGATCTTATTTCTGATTCTGAAATACCCGAGAACTGTCTTTCCCTTGCACAATTACTTTCTTTTCTTTACAGCCATTGCCATCTTGTACCCCATTGTCACAGAATTATTTACAGAAGACTCAATGTCAACAGCTGATCTGTAACATTACACACGACTTTCCACAGAATGAGTCACAACAAATTAAGTCATTTGAAGTGATGAAGATTAACACATACAAGCAGAGGATGCCATGTGAACTTGTTAAAGACAACACTAACAAAATTACCAACTGTACCTTTAACCTAAAATGCACCATACAGCACCCTAAAGAGTGCTTTGAGGTTAACAGGCTCAGCTATAATTGGTAAAATGCTTGAAAATGCAATGTGATCTACGCTTTTGTATTTTTCACTACAAAGTACATTTCCAACATGTTGACCTTAAAAGAATCAAGAACAAATAAATGTTGGCGTGGCTTAACTTGTACAGGTGATGTACATGTAAATTGTAACAACGTCTACCTAACAGTTGTGTAAAATGCATTCATGCATTGGTTATAATTAACCATTGGCTAGGAAGGCAACTTAGTTTTAGTTCAGGAGCTGCCTTGTAGATATCATGAGGCTTGAAATTTTGCATGTAGACTCCATACAATCATTACCTGACTTGTGTTTTCACCTATGTATTAGGAGTGGGGGCTGTAGAAAAAATAAGGAAACATTTGGCTAAAGACATGTATTTGGCCTATACTTTGCTAATAGAAACTTTCATCCATTTGGTAGCTGTTTATGTGAATGAGATTTTAAAGTTTGTGGGCACTAAACAGTATCAGAGCCATGCCTTTTGTTTATCTACTGTTACATGCCATAAAATTATTTACAAGAGTTTGAGGTATACAAAAGTCTTAGGAACGCAGCTTCACGTACAAAGCAAAGCAAGGCAAAAGATACCTCCTTGAAAATGAGGAATTCCTTCAAACCACCCAATTGACTGTGGGGGAGGCTTTAATTCAGACTCGCACAGTTGGCATCTAAGGTGCATGTTTGTTTCAATGCTTTTAATAGAAAAGGCCTTGAGAGAGAGAGCTTCAGTTGAGGTATAGAGGTAGTAAAATAATTAAAGGACATTTCCTCAAAATCTGAATATTGATAAAATCAACACATTAAAATCATTATTATAAAAAAGTGTTGGAAGGTATGTACCAAAGTAGTGCTTCGTCAATGCTGTAGAACTTTGAAGTAAGTTGTCTAACAGTGCTGGTTATAATTAAGAAGTTTTTCTTTTTTTACATAATCATCATCATCATTAAACCCAGAAAGACACATCTTAAACACTTGCAAAGTAAAGGAAAACACACGTGCCAATGTATGTTGCATAACTTGTTAAAATTGCCAGGTTTTCCAAGTGAACAACAACACAGAATGTCCATTTCTTTCCCAACAATACACACAGATTATATACATCTGAAAACAGAATCAGTTTGGCATGTCTATTTGATGGATATGTTCTAGAGTAGATCTACGCACTACAATGCTAACATCTACCAACTGCAAGCTACAACCGGTACGCCAGAATAAGTTAACTTGGATGTGGAATGCAAGCAATCAAATGGACTACAAAATCCTCTTTGCTACAAAATCAAGCCATGCAAAGCTTTAAATGACAAGAATGTTCAAAGTCCTGAAATATCTAAGCAAACATACATGCATCTGGTCCTCTAGAAATCGTTAAAATCATACAAATAAATCAACCTTACTAACATTACATTCATTTTTACTGCATACGTTTTGATTTCTTTGTAGTGCACATAGACCATGGGCAATGTACAAAAAAAGACAGTGGATAGGCTTGCTAGTTCATTAACTGTTCTAGAAAAGACTGTCAAGTTGTACAAATGTGTAAAACATGCACTACTATATCTAGACTAATTCTAATGTTTCTAGAATACCATCTATAGTACATGTGTATCTTGGGTTAGCAATTGTTCTAACAACAACATACTGTCTACTGGCAAAATCGTACTGTACATTAACTATTACTAAACTTGAACAAAAACAAATGAAAGTCTAGAGCTAAGATTCAGATCCTTGCTTAATCAAGGGTTCCAATGACACAGTAAGTCTGGTGTAGTTATACAAACTTATACTTAACCTTCTCCCTGCTGACTAACTCTGTAACCAATAGGGACTTGGGTACCAAACAGCTACTTCAGAGTGCTAAAGATCAAGTTAGGAAAACAACTGCCTGTGTTTTTGCACACAGGCCTACTTTGCTCCGGGCACCTTAGTCAACACCTGAAAAACAAACAGGAGAAAAAATGTCATTGAAAAAGCATGTTGTAAAGATGATGCTACCATTCTTGAAAATGCAGTAATTAGAAAGATTACATCCAACAAACTGATAAAACAGGCATTTTCAACTGACAGTACATGTAGACAAACTGTTCATTTTCAGCACAATTTCAGAATTCATTTGCACAATCAATCTCAGCATGGCCAGTTCAAGTTGCAAGCCGAGGTCAATGGACTATACTTTTTGCGAACATGAAGAAGGGAAGTATTCAGCAGTTGCGAGCTAATACAGTCAAACCTGGGTTCAGCAACAACTCATGCTCAAGGGACTGAGGAAAATGGTTGCTGAAGACAGGTGGTTGCTCAGGACAGGATGGGGCTGTTTTAATGTGGCTTGTAACTGGAGGGGCTTGCCTGCACCAGGTGGTTGCCTGACAAGGTTTGACTGTATTCACTTTAAGGAGCCATTCTCATCTTGGACAGCTCAAGTTGCAAGCAGTGGTTGATGGATTATACTTTTTGAGAAGATGAGGCAGGGAAATATTCAGCAGTTGCTTGCTAATATGAACTTTAAGGAGGCATTCTCACCTTGGACAGGTCGACCCCGGTGAGTGCTTGCACGGCTGGCGGGAGCTCGCTGATCAGCTTGGTGATCTCCTGTGTGCTGCGGCTGCCCTCTCCCCCAAGCAGCACAATCTCCTGGGTCCTCGCCAGTGGAGCAGACGCCTCCGCAGCAATCTGGAGACAGGACATGAATAGTGAGTTTAAGAACGCTACAGCTACAGCCTATCCAAACATGTTGTTATGAACCCACTGTTAACCATGTGACCACTTCCACTCAAACCCACTATCTTTCTAAGATATTGAAATTATTTTGTTCTACTGATTTGCTGAACAACAATCTACAATCAAGTCAACAACAAAAGATATTGTTGGAAATCTGATGAAATCATGTAGGTTTTAGACTCTAATTGTGAAAATACCACTCAAAGTCTACTATAGAGGATACCCTTTCCCTGACTTGCGTCTTAAAATCAATAAGAATAGAAGTAAGACAAAAACACAGGAAACGCTCCCACCTTAGGCAGGGACTCCAACACCAGAGCCATCATGGCGGCGTCTCCGTACATCTTGTACGCGGCGGCCTTCTGTCTCATGCGCTCGGCCTCCGCCTTTCCGATGGCCTCGATTGCACTGGCGTCAGCCTCTCCAATCAGCTTGATCTTACCTGAGTCGGCCTGGGCCACCTTGACGGTCTGTGTCCTGGGAACAACAAACAATAAACATCTCAGGATGGGGTGTAGACCTTGTAGTGTATTGCCTTTTTATTTCTTAGCCTTTTCCATAACATAGCATAGAATCTCACAAGAGCTCCTTATACAGAAATTCTAATAATACAACTTACAAGCAGAAGTACAAATTGCAGGACAGGTGGACTTGTTTCTGTATCTCTTGTTGTCAGTCAGACATACATTGGCTGCAGGTGAAGTCATACATTGTCTGACTGACACCCGAGGGAATGCATGAGACAACCTAACAACTTTACTTACCTCTTGCCCTCTGCTATTGTCTGCACCTTGTAGGCCTCGGCTTCTGCCGGACGCCTCACGATGGCGATCAGTTCCTTGTCCTTACGCTGGATCTCCTTCTCCTCGATGTCGATCTGCTTGCGCCGCTCCACAACCTCGATCTCGATCTCCTCGTTACGGATCTTCTGTCTGACTTTGGCGGCCTGCAGCTCGTAGGCCAGGTTGGCCTCTGCTTTCTGTTTTCGTGCAAAAACAAAATGGGAAGAAGTTGTCATGATCTTGTTGATACATCGGGTTCATACTCAAATCTTGTACATACGTGCATGCACGATCTTTGCCTAGTTGGGGCCTAATTCTGTGAATAGAACAAGGCATTACAAAGCAACTGTCAGGCCTACCTTGGCCTGCACTTCCATCTCATACTCCGACTTCTTCAGCTTGAACATTCTGTCGTGGTCAGCGATCAGCGTGTCCGCGTCGTATCGCACGTCCATCCTTGCCTTCTCACATTCAGCTTCCTGGAAGGAATAGAATTCAGCAGGATTAGAAAAGCATATCTACACCCCATCATCATCTTTATCAGGAAAGCATTTTTCTTATGCCAGGCAGATGTATTGGCCCACTGGAACCAGCCTATCCTAGATGAAGATATACAAGTCAAGGAACAACCTTGGAAAAAGGCCTCTGCTACTGAGAGGAAATAGGTCTTATACTCAAACTCTGAAAAGTACCTACCAGTTAAGCTTACTGGTATACATAATGTTCACAGACTCTTTTACAGAATGTCAAACATATTTTAAACAATGCCAAACTTCTCCAAAACTCACCCTGATTCCTGCATCTCTCTCTGCCTCAGCCACACCGATGTCTGCATCCCTCTTCACGGCGGCCGTCTGCGATCTCCCAAGAGACGACAGGTACTCCACACGGTCAAAGACGTCCTTGATGGTGAAGGACAGAACCTCGATGCCCATGCGCCCGACGTCGGGGGAGGCCACCTCTCGTACCAACTGGGCAAACTGGTCCCTGTCCTTGTAGATTGCCTCCACGGTCAGGGTACCTGGAAAAAAAACATGTTGCACACAAGTTACAACATGAAGACAACCCACACCTTTCAAACACATACACAGGATAGCCCTGAACTTGCCCATGTTCCAAACATGTACCTAGGATAGTCATGACATGACCCATGTGTTCTACTACCTACCTAGGATAGCCCTGAGATGACGTGTTCTACTACCTACCCAGGATAGCCCTGAAATGACCCACGTGTTCTACTACTTACCCAGGATAGCCATGAGATGACCCACGTATTCTACTACGTACCCAGGATAGCCCTGGGATGACCCACGTGTTCTACTACCTACCCAGGATAGCCCTGAGATGACCCACGTGTTCTCCTACCTACCCAGGATAGCCCTGAGATGACCCTCCAGGGTCTGCAGGATGACAGACTCGATGTGTGCCACAGACTTCCCCAGGAACTGTTCGCAGGCCGTGCTCAGCAGCTCTGGTTCCGTCATGACCTTGATCTGCGCCACACCGGTCACAGTCAGGGGCACACCCTCAGCTGTCTCCACACTCTCACAGGTCGGGTTAAGGGTCATGACCTCAAGGGACAGCCTGGGGAAGGAAAAGAAAAAAAATCTCTTATAATTACTATTGAATGTATGTTTTTTATCAGTTTAAATAACTCTACCAGCAATTCACAGAGAATACAACAAGGTATATTCAGTATAGCCCAAGGTACCGACAAGACCAGAGGTGGCCATCAGGTGATCCGACCCGCAGGAGGGCCAGGACTGAGGGTGATGCAGAATACACCATTGTAGTTTATTTATGTCATACCCACCCGAAAAAACACATATTTCAATGTGAAATGCGCCAGAGAGTTTTATGTTCTCGAACAAAGAAATTGTCACAACATTGATTCCAATGTCCGAATCCTGTATTCAAATTTTCAACAGCGGCGCAACCGGCGCACTTGAAGCAAGGTCGAATTGTTCGAATCAAATTGGGTACACCAGGGACGTACCATAAAGTAAGGACCAGTTCCGAACACCCGCATCAAAGGTTATGGCGGCCCAGGTATGATATAAAACATAACATGGCCCAAGAGCACCTAAACATTTTCATAATATCTTATTCATAATAACTTCTGTGATTGATAGGATTGTATGTTTTTAATACTAAAACAATGTCGGCAAGTATTACTGGACAATTTTTACTACACAAACGGCTACCTGGGTTTCCCATTTCTCCTTCAGGGAAGACAGCATGCATTAAGGATGTCTGTTATTCATATCACATCAAACCAAACTACCAGTAGCATGTCAATTATCCGGGATGTCCCTCATGAAGGGCTTAATGGCTGTTGCAGAGGTATACAAGAACTCTGGGAAAATAGCTTTGCTCTTTTAAGAGCAAGCATTGGTTTTGGTAGGGTTGCATTGTGTTTAATTCTATAGTCACTTTGACTACAAATAGTATCTGCAGAATTTGAAAAGACATTTTAGTTGAATAATTCAAATTAAGTATCAGAACAGCAAGGTTTTAATTCGAAATCCTGTCAGCATTTGTTTGGATTTTACAACCAACCAAGATATATCTAGAATAACATCTCTGATGCTACAAACCCTAATTTGCAGTGCTGAGATACAGGAATTGTCCATGAAATATGGAGTTAAATATGCTGACAGTATATACATATACACTGAGTTCAGAGATCAAGACAATTATTACATGCGAGTTAACCAACAACACATAGATAGAGAAGGGTTTAAAGGGCCAGCTATATGCAAAGCGGCATTTCACGCACTATCACCCCTTGAAACAGCCCAGGCCGCATTTATCGATTTCCCCGTGGGCCGGACAGGTAATACCGCGGGCTCGCTTCCAGTAATTCCCGCTCTAACGTGATTACACTACGCAGAGACTTCATGGCGCATAAAGGTGGCCAATAACAGAGTGGAGCCAGCCTAAGTGAAGAGCTGGGGCAAAATTGACAATAACATGAACATCAATCAGAGAAATCAAAATATTTTGGATTCTGGGTTTCTATAGTAAAATAGAAATGAGATCTTGCTGTAAAGACCCAGTAGTGCAGTCTCCATTTTTTTAGTTTTCATCATCTCTATCTGACCTTATATGTTTGCCATATTAGATTAAGATGCCTTGCATGGCCATCATCTGATTGTAACCCGCTACATTTTTGTACATGTACGTCATTCCAATTAACTCTGGAGTGTGGCTGTGGGGAAATATATCTTATCAAATTTAGTTAGATAATTCATTATTTATAGAGTCATTAATGTCATGTTTTTCTGATTCACTTCCCTGATCTAAGATCTTGGAAATACATTCTGGAAAAGAAACTGTACATCAATACATCATGTGCCATATACTCTGTAGTCTGAAATCTACATTGATTTCATTTTTAAAATACAATGTATGTGGTATAATAATAACAAGCAATCAGTAAACATTACCTTTGCACATCAGTAACCAACCACCATGCCCAGGCCCATCCACCAATCACAGTCTTCCTTGTATCTGCACCACAACAACCACCTGTGTAACAAAAAATATGATTGGTTACATGATTTTCTGACAACCTTTTCTTAATGATGAACATAACACAACTAGTATAAACATACAGACAAGCTGTATACCTATACAAACAGAGCAATTTAATTCTTTTCAGTTTCATATTTGAGCTATCCAAGCATTAAAATATTATTATATACCATCCCTTTTCTATATCTCTGCTAACTTACTACCACCATGAAAACAATTTCACATTTTGCTAGCACTGTTTTTTGCAATCTTCTAATATTCTAAACAGTAATTTCCAAAACAAAACAAGTTACAACCTGACTGAACTCAATTTGTGTGCATGTATATTTTCTGATACTAATTTGTGATTTCACAAGATCTAACAGTCACTTGTTGTTTAAGGTTGTTTTTCCTTCAAAATTCTTTCAATGTGACTTGTTTTCAAACTGTTCACATTAGGTGATAAGACGTGTACCACCATAATTTACCAAGGCAAAACATACGTAACATCACCACATGGACACAAATTATACCTGCCTCCTGCAAGCCCTACTTGGCACATTACGTGGGGTCAACGTTCTCTAGGTTGCCAAACAATGACTCACGCTCACATTACCAGCTTGAGTGACCGCTTGGTCTTTCATTTCCTCATGGAAAATTTCCACTGAACGATGATCTATTTTCAGAGCATGGACAATTGGAGAACCTTTCTGTGTGGGTTCTTTGAAAAATAAATGTAGACTCATATGGAACATGAAACTTGAATAGTACACTTTCTACATGTTTATCTTTACAAAACAGATCATGCATGTTACACTAACAACAGAATGGATTGCAGCAAAAGAAAAATGTGATGCCCACTAGCAAAATTCTTTGCATTCTTAAGACTATTCTGATGGTCCAGAAGGGGTTTTCATGTGTCCTAAAAGATTTTTCTAAGACTAAAACTGGTGTCAAACCACTGCTTGACAAATAAAGGCTGATTTTCTGTGCATGACAAAACATGTTTTTGACCAAAAGCTAAAATTTTGAAAAATGTCTACATTTGACTGTCATGATCAGCCATATGCTACATACAGTGATACACTGTACCCCTCTCATCACCCCCCCCCCTTCCTGCTAGTAGTGTTACACCTTTAGCTATCCTGGTTCAGTTGATACAACAACACAGATACATAGTAACATAGCAAACATACCACACATAGAACAATGTACAGGTGTGTCATTTTCCACAACCTGTACAGACTTTCTAAATTGATAACTTGATTCTTAGGTCACTACCACTTCTGGAATTTTTCCTTGAACTTATCAAACATCTAACATTTTGACTTTAAGCCTTAAACAACAACCATCCTACATCCCTAGCTATTCTACCTGACCCTGGCTAGGGTACAACAGTTTCTATGTAAACATACTAAATGTTAGACTCTCCAGGCTTTCTTTAAAGCACAGTGGTGGGCCTGGTGGTCCTTTGCGAAGGAAATAACATAGGCTGCCGTTAGTCTTCCTAGCAAGTGAACGAACACCCCTAAACCAGTTGATAACAATCTTTATACATTGACAGCACAATGAAGTCCAACGTACACAGTGTTTGCATATGCTAATGACAGTCAATGGTTCTTTAATGCACTTTCCTTCGATGTGGGTTACCAAATTACCACCCTAAAGTGGCCTAGAGTTTGTAGTAGAGACTACAAGTGCCCTCTGCAAGCGTAATTTGGCAACAAACTGGTCAATCAAGGCCGTATTCTCTACATTGATCACACAGGGCACGTCAACGCTGCCTGCCAAACACCCTGGAGCTGTAATGACCGTGTTCATGCTCGCCGTCACGCATGCCAACCGTAAACGCGTACACAATGTTAGAACTTACCTATTGAGCATGCATGAATAGTCTCTTGAAATGCTTTACAACTGACCTATACTATACATTTCCATACATATGTGACCACAACTACGTTAAGCTCATATCCCTCTTGTTATGTAATGCACATAAAATCTGTAAATATGATAAAATATCTTTCACCGTCAGTCTGCTTCGGGTTTCTTCAGTCTCCAAATTTTACAACAGAAAACAGAACATGTACATGAAAGAGACCCAGAGAACCTATCTAGACCCAGTATTTTTGCTATATACGTCCCCAACCTCATTTAAGTGTGATTACATGCATCTAGTTTTCCATTCACTGCAATCTCTTCTACAATCAATACACTTATGTCTATGTAATAAACAACCTAGCATCACATTTACAACAGGCCTATAATGCTAGAATGCTACTAGTCGACCTATTCAGATACAAAATACATGTACTATAGAAACAGTTACCCTAACCTATTCGCTGAATAGTAAACTGTAAAGCTACATCCTTTGTGTTTGTAATGTTATTGTCACCACAAGTGAACCATGATCTGAGCTGCTTTGAAATTCTAATTAAGAGGGAAGCAGTCGCCCTTACAAATATTCATGGTGCTGTGGCCTGAATTCGGTGGGAACATAGCACATGATTCACACACCGAGATGGTTTTCACTTCATAATATTAATAACATGTGGTATCCTATTTACTTGAGACATTGGTATACATTTTTGAAAGCAATATCTACATATACCAAAGATAATTGGTTTTCAAAACATACAAATGGGAGTGCATTTGAGTATGAAAATAAAATATTTATGTTTCCCTTATAGGTACTCATATAATGTTACAGTAAACTTACACACATGTACATATAAACCCATACCACATCTAGATCTAATGCAATGACCTAGAGTAACTTAGAAAAGGTCAACAACTGCCCCAGAAAGGAAGCTATTTTAGGTCAAACCTGATACTCATATTTCTTACAAGTGTGATGATCGTTTGATAATTTTCATTTGCCGTATCATATGCAGGCCCAAACGCATCAATAATATAGATGAGACGAAAAGCATAAAAAGAATCCGAGTGTGGAAATGATTTTACTGCCCAGCTGTGCTGCTCCAAAATGATATTACAACGATCTTTCCCTCCATCTGCTACGACTGTACATGAAGTGTAACGGGCGCTCAACTGAAATCTTCCCCTGAAATACGATTTGGCGCCGACGCTATCAAACTTTTATGAGCACCAAATCCCCAGCGGACAGATATGCAAGTCATCTCATTTCAATATTAGTCCTTCTTAAGCTGAATATCACATCTAAAAGATGCTTCTCCTTTTTTGTAGACATGATCACAATGATGTCACAGCTTCCCATGACAACAGATCATGATAATTGAGATTGACAAATTTGGTAGTTGCTAAATTATGCAACAGTGTTGCGAGACGACTGAATAATCACATGTGGTGTATAAATTTTCCTCCTTCCAAAATGCTATTTTGTGAGAGTATATGTGTTTTAAATGTACTAATTTTCCGCAGTTGCTAAGCAGTGCCCGTGTAGCCCCTCCCCATGCCACACCCCTGTCATGACGCCTTTTGTTTCCCTGTGAAAAATGACTATACATTTCCTTCCACCTCGCTTCCCTAAAAATCTTGACTTCTTTCTGTTCACAAAATTGCTACAATACAGAGCACATCTGCCTAGTTTTCCTCCTACATAAACTCACGGATGTACTAAACCTACTGCACAACATAGGTTTGTATTGATAAGGCAGGAATTTCCTTCCTTTTATCGTAAAAAAAATGTTGACCGTAGAGCTAGCTCGCGCCAGCGGGTCGGGGTCGCATCAGTACCGACGCACATCTGTGCGTGTTTACCACAGATACAAGTCTTTCCGCACGAAAATTACACGTACCTGACACCACTAGGGCCTCGTTCGGCCCCACTGTGTTTATGTTTCCCATCTTTGGTCCCTTCTGGAGGACAAACGTTGGGTTTTAGCGTCCACAGGCGAGCTACACTACAACTATGCAGATGACGGGAGCGTCTTGTTTTCCTCCGCCCACAAAAAACATTCAAGATGGCTGCGGCCTTGAGGATCACGTGATCGATGACTCTTCGCTTACCCTAAACAGCGCCCTCTGTTGGACAGGTTGTGAAGTGCATGAAAGAGATGTGTTTATACCACACGACAGGTATATATGGCAACAAAGCAGATATACGACATCAGCTTTGTTTTGTGTTTCGTATGCCTTTCAAGTGCTGTGTCCAATAAAAAAAGGCTCATAGTTTATGGATAAAAGCAAAACACGCCAAATAAAACATGCGAAATTATATTTGAAAAGACCTGCTTTTGACGGCAATACATGTCGCTGGAAAGGAACTGTTGGAATATGACGTACGTACTTGTCTTGTCAGGCTTTCAACAGGCCGAAAACTATGTGTGCGAAGACATATTTCACGTGGCATGTCCAGCGGCTACATTTAATGACAAACATTGAGAATCAGTTGCCTCTGCCAACACCCGTGACTGGAGGTTGATGACCGCAGAGTCTTTGCCAACTTAACCCTCAGTGATTTACACCTTCGAATATCTATGATACAGCTTTGTAGTATACATTATTACCTCATTACTGCCTGGGGCCTTCGTGTCGCTTTTTCATAAAGCGTAAGTGAGCTATCCAACGTTAGATCTTAATTTTCCGTAATTCTTATCGTCGAACTGAGATTGTGCGGCCTAATTGCTTTGTCTCGGGTCAATTAAGGACATGTCCTTTACTCAGACATGGGTCAACAAAAGTGCAGCCAAAGAACGTTGATTCACGCCCACTGTTAGATGGGATCCATACGTCATTTATAGTGCGAACATGGACGGCTCAGCTGTAGTTTTGCTGCTGTGCGCTGTGTGGACGATCCCCACCTCAGCCGACGGGGCCGCGAGTCTGTCGTCCCTCGGTCTCCCCCTACCCGACATCCCCACGGGGTATGTCTACAAGAACGGTAACCCGCTGGCGCCCGTTCAGATCGAAATGTTCGGGGAACTAGTCTGCCCAGACTTCAGGGCAACTTTCCCCATCTTGAAGGAAGTAGCGGACTGGTACGGACCGGACCTTTTGTGTCTGAAGATCCACCTCTTCCCGCTACCGTACCACAAGTACGCCTTCTTGACTCACCAGGTTAGTACCGAGGAGACGATCTTAATAAATTCTCACGAGTGGAAAACTACAAGTCTTTCTTTCGAACCTGAAGAATAGGAAAAGTTGAGGAAGTCTAAAAGTAAAGGGTGTTGTTCAAAGACGCCACTACTGTCAACAAGACAGTGTAGGGCCGCCACTGAGGAGGTACTAGTAAATGTTTTCGGTGCCGTTTGTTGGTTGGTTTGCACACAATTCATTTCAGGCAATTACGCGTCGTAACCGGAATATGACCAAAAAACTTTTTGATTCGTGGGTAGATCTTAGAACATTTACCAACGCGACAACAGATTCAGAGTAAACAACGAAGCGACGCTGTTGTTTACATAAAACAATGCCGGGTAAAGTGGTTGGTACTGCTGGGTACATACGAGTCAGGCCGAAGTAGAGAAAACGCTATGCAAACATGTCAACTTACGACCATAAACCTAGGCCCAGCGGATCATGGTGTTCTATCAAACTTCTATATCAACATATATGTAACGTTACAGGTTCTACATATCATTGAGCCCTACATCGGCATCAACGGTACGTTCGACTACATGGACCGCGTCTTGACTGACCTGGAGAAGTTTTCTGGGGAGGTCATGAACAGGACGGAAGGACAGGTGTACAAGTAGGTCTGGTTCTTTAACATACATGTGCGTTTGGGGCACTGGAATCTCAATGTGGCATGAGCGTAAGGCTTGTAGTGGTCTGTATCTAATACGTATAATCCAAAGTTACCAACCATTTTTTTCTTTGTGGCTCGAGCTCTTGAACTTATGTTCTATTTTTTATACCATTTACCGTATTTTGGAGTTGAATGAACGGACGAATGAGTAAATGGCAAATGGAGTAAAAAGAAAGGTAGGAAAGAAATAGGGAAGGAAGGAAGGAAGGCAGAAAAGAGGGGATGAATTAAAGAATGAAGGGTTAAAAACGACCTGGATGCAATTTTGCAGTGAGTTGTTGAGTATTGTCCAGACTCTCGGAGTGACCGCTGACCAGTACTGGACGGGACTGGACACGGGCCCCCCAGACCACAGAGCTAGGACCGAGTTCAAGTACGCCTGTCACCGTAAGTAGACAATCGTTCTGTATAACAGTGCTGCAAAATCTACATCCAAAGTGTGGAAAACATTTGTGTGGTTGAAGAGTTGGGTCTAAAGGAAGTCTAACCGATTATCTAATGGACTTAGATATAATATCCCAATTTCCTTCGAATTTATTCTACGTCTGCATTTGCTCAAATCCCCTTTGCTAAAAAGCATACATAGTCGACAAGACCGTCTCTAGTACGTATCATTCTATATTTTTTCTACGAACATGTATATGAGGACAGAGCAGCCTCTGCTATTCTCCGAGCAGATCTACCGGTGGCAATAGCAGTATCCAAAGGGCATATGAAGTACTATATACATTGTATATTGGCCAATGATAGTGCTTTTGCCCTTTGGATACTGTCATTGTCACCGATATAAATCTGCTTGGATATTACAACCCTCAACAACGCCCAAATTGTTCCATGATAGGGGGCGTGGCTGCAACCCCCACGTATTTCGTCAACGGCATCATGGTGAACCCCGTCCCGGCATCCGAGGGCGGAGGGTTCGGCTTGGAGCAGTGGAAGGAAACGTTGGACCCGATGTTGGGAACTGAAGAACAGAGAGATCAGAAGGAACAGTTGGTGGGTACCGAAAGCTATATGTACAGTTAACAATGATTTACACATTGTTCGAAAGAATCTCTAGAAAGAGAGTTGAAAGGCATTGACATGTGCTGTTGTTCGGCGACTAAATGTTCGTCAATTTGTCTCTCACACACGTGAGTGTGATATTATCTAGAAGTATACATTACCGCCGTAACAGATCGCATGACTACACTTATTACCTTCGCCTAGACGGTTATGTTTTGGTCATCGTTCGTGTGTGTGTTCTGCCTTCCGTCTGTAAACACGATAGCTTAAGAATGCCCAGATGGATTTTCTTGATACCTGGTATGTGGGTATGTCTTTTTAAGACCTCGAAATGATTAGATCTTGGGCCCCCTAGCGGTACTGCAGTGGAACGTCCGGTGTTGATTTCTCGTGTTCTGGACATGCTATGGTAATGATTTTTAGTGGCAGATAGCTCGAGCTCTTGAGAGGGAGAGTAAGTCCTGTAGGTTTGGGACCCGAAATGTTGGTATGTTTTGGGTGAGTGAATAAGTTCTTTCAATTTTTCTGTTCCTTTCCCACAGGCGGCTGACGGGTTCAGCTATGGCACCTGTCCGTCCCGGAGCTCACAGGCCCAAGTCACGTGCCCAGGTGCCGCGGACAGGACCAGTTCAGCGACAACTCCGTCCTTCGTGTCTATTACTGTTCTAGTCCTGTCAGCTGTGTTCGCACTGCATGGGCCAAATGTCTGAACCATAAGGCATGAACAAGGTTTTCCTTCCAAAAACTATTGAAAATCATATTGTTACTTACATTTTCAGCAGTGAGTTGGATGCCAAATAAAAGAAGAATCCGAAGGGGAAAATATCTCATAAGTCTTTGTATTTCATTTCTTGCTGTTCTTGCTGTATCCTATAATGTTTTGTAGTGTACACTTTGAGTGCCCTTATTGCGGAAAGGACATTTCTTTCTCTGTTTCCTGCTCTGGTAGGGACCAAAAGCCCCACCGAAATGTAACATACATAACTGTACTGAGGAAACTGTTTCGGTAAAAGATGGATTCGAAAGCGAAACGTTTTGTATTTGTAAGCCAGCTAACGTTGTAGCCTCGTGATTTAAATATGACTTTAAGAAACTTTTCCGATACGAAATTCATAGTCTCCATTCAAGGATTCGTTCCTTTTAGTCCCGGACAGGAAAAAAGAACGTTTCGCCGAGAATGGTTCGGTCAGGACTTCATGGGAGATCCAAAATACCACTCACTGTGCTGACAAAATGTACACTAGTATAGTACTACACTACAAGGTCAGAGGTCCAGAGAAAGGTTGATATCGCAAACAGGTTTGTCATACAGGTCTCTGTTTGCCAGAATGAACAGTTTTTCCAAATCCTGGTCGGGGTAGAGCGTGCACTAAGTGTAAATAACAATGTGTATAACGTTACGTACATAAGCAAAGACTACAATTAACCTGGACTAATGATTAACCGTTAGCAGTTGTAGACTTGTTACACTCAAGTCTTATTTACACTCGGCAGCTATAAAACTTTGGATACCAGGCAACGCGATGTATCACGTAGCCTGGTATTCAAAGTATTACAGTTGCCGGGCATATGTCTCTTGTCCTCTCTCGCAAATGAATTAGCTATAGCGAGCTAGCGAACTTTCAATTAAAAGAAAATCATTCCCATTAAATAACGACTACAGGTAAGTGTATTTGTGCACTGTTTATACAGTGTATAGTGACAAATCGAGACCCTATCCGTGGGATCATTTAGTTGATGAAAAGCTATGACCTTACTTTAACACTGAACACTGACTAACGTGAACTATATGGATGTTAAGGCAAAGGTTAATTAAAAACGCCGCAACAAACACATCACAGTACAAGGTCACAGAGCAAGTGTATATGTCAGGGTAAAGATTGCAATCAGGATCACCGAAATGGGTCCGAAATGTTTTCTCGCTACAACATTATTCAGCGATCTACCTTATACATTAGATGTTCATCCCGGTAGGGGGCGTTGCTTCGTCTCTCGCATATTTTATCAACAGTATGATATGGTGATTCTGATGACGGCAGACGGGACGGTGCGAAGTTTGACTTGGAGGAGTGGAAGGAAGCGTTAGACCCCATGTTGGGCACTACAGAGCAGAGGCAGCAGAAAGCCTGTCAGCCGTGGTTTAATATGTTGTGTGACTCAGACATATAGAAATACAACAAGAGTCCGTAGGACACAATTCTCCGTGAAGTATTTATAGTATGTACAAGTATTGACCCACACAAATTGCATCTCTTCTCAGTCCAAGTAGTGTTTTAGAGCAAGTAAAGAAAAAGTGTTTGTTTATATTTTTCTTTCGATACAGGAGTGGTCAACCTGCTGAAAAGTATGTTTTTACAGTATGGCACAGATGGGATCTAGAAATTCCGGGAAAAGTCACAAAGTTAGATCTAGATGGCCCCTTTTCAATTATCAACGAACCATTCAGCCTTACAACTAAGATGTATCAGAAATCACAAATATGCAGTAAATCCTGTTTCCACAATTTATTGCAGGCCGGCCTGATCTATAGCTATCAAGCTATTTGCAATAAAAAAAGGCTCATTTATATTATCGTAACATAATTTCACGAAGGTCAAAGGTCACCGGATCTAACCACCCGGAAGTGACACTGGCGCGCGCACTTTTCTGAGAGATATTTCTCAACAATCTTTCATCCCCTGCGTAAACTTTTTACATTGTCACAGCCTCCGTATTATAAACTACAAGTGTGGTAAGTTTGAAGGTCCAGAGATTTGCCATTTTCACACTGTGCGTAAAAATGCATCGTCCGTCCCGTGCGCACATACTGTATGCGAGTTGCGAGGGACACGGCATACTTAATACACAGACTGGAGTTCACTCGGCACATGTTCGCAGCTAAAACTCACAATTCCCGTTGCCGCATTGGTATGTAACTTGGTATATCGTTTGCTAGGTTGCGTGTGGTGATGCACGTTGTCTATTTTTCAATGTAACAGTGACTATACGATCACAGCAAGTAAGGAAGATTTATACCCCGTATCTGCCTGAAGTATTCCAGTCATGCATAACGGATTATAACATGGTCCCTATGGCAGGGCAGTGGGACATAGCATTAATTATAGGGGTGCAATTACGATATTGGATTGACGTTTAAAGTAGTTATGGTGTAACAAAGCTATTGTGCATCACCACGCCGAACCAGGCAAACGATATGCCAAGTAACACACCAATGCGACAACGGGATCGTGAGTTATAGCTGCGAACGCGCAAACAAATGCAATCCCAATACTCCCAGAAGGAGGTCATCCTCCTTCCCGGAGTAACAAATCCTATACCTACTGCTGAACTTCACAGTCTAAGGTCTGGCAGATAATATTCTTAGTCAGGGAGCGAGGATGTCTTTGTTGTACTTTTCTAATGTGATAGGTCGGTTTTCTAATTGGATATATACAACAGCTATGTAGAAATAAACATGGAAGTACCATCTAAGCATAGTGTACATGGAGTCATTCAATATGTTTCTTAAGTGATCATCCCAGTTTAAGAGAAGTGTTCCTAACTTAAAGCTGTTGACATAACGTACAATGCGATACGAAACAATCGTGACTTCAAGTAGTAAGAGAAAGATTCTCCAAGCAAAATTTACATCAGACAGTTTCAAAATTGAATTAAAAAATCACGCCAAAGTAATATCTATAAGAGTGTGACTGAATCAGTGTCTACAGATCGTTCCTCTTTCACTAGTTTCATTGAGTTCATCAACCTCATCAAGTTATTGAGTCTGCTGCGCAGTTGTTTCTTGGTATATGGGTGCCCGCCCCCACATAGTTGGCACGTTGACAGTGTCCAACAGGGTTGGCGCCTTCTTGGCTTTCTCCACCCTGGCCTGGATCCACTGGCAGTTGTTCACCGTGACGCAGCTGTGCGCCCGGCGGATGTGGTTGGGCTGGATGCCGAGGATCTCCCAGCTGTCGGCCGCGGGGTCGTAGTATTCAAAAGCCGGGGTCAGGTAAGCCGCCTCGAAGGTGTCCCTTCCACCGGTGATGATGATCCCGCCCCCTAGCGTCGTAATGCCGCACTGCAGGTGACTGTTCTTCGGGGCGGGGACTTTGAAGTAGTCCATGAAGTCGACGTCATACGCACACATGGTGAAGAATCTGCCTAATATGGGCATCATGTAGATCTTCTTGCCGAGGCCGATGGCCTGGTACTGCCGCTTCCCGCCGTGGTACGAGCTCACCGACTCCACGTCCCACGTCTCGTTCCCAGGATCGTAACACTGCACCTCCATCATCCGCTCTTGTGGATCGTCGCCTTGGTAACCAAAGACAAACAGCTTCCCGCTACAGACCGCTGTTGCGATTTTCCTCACAGATTTCAAGATTCTGGGCAGTAGCTTCCATGCGTTGGTACAGGGATCGTAAGCTTCGAAACAGTCTTCGTAACTTGATACCTCCATCATGTCCCCGATGGCGTAAACGCGGCCGTTCAGCGTTTCGAGGCGGACGCGGCCCTGATGCTGAAGGAGAGGGTCGGGCAGCCGGTACCAAATATTTGTCTGCGTCGCAAACCGCCAAAACTCAGACCGTCCCTTCTCGTCGAAAATGGCTAAGATGTAGATGTCGTTGTCCCAGGCGGACACGGCGTGGTAGCAGTACTTGATTCTGTCAGGGATGGACGAGATGATGGCCCAACACTTACTCTCAGGCTCCAGGACGTCAATGTGGCTGACTTTGTCACTCTGACATCCCGGCTGTTCACCTCCACTGATGCCTCCTACCTGCACCACCACCTGCACAGCGCACACCATGAATATTTCATTATCTAGTCATTACTTCTATGTATCGTGCTTCAGTGGCAACGTACTTCATTTGGCAAGACACAGACCGCTTTTAAAGTTGTTGTGATAGTTACAAATATGGATATAAACTTGAACCTATCAATAGTAATGTTTTACGGCCAAGTTGTCATTCAATAACAGCGAAAAATGAGGATAATAGCATTAACAGCAAACAGTGAAATCTACCTGAGTTGAAAAGGTTTTCTTCTTGTGCTCGCTGATTTCCTTCTCCGCCATCTTCACTTCTTCCATGGCTTCGTTTGACTTTTGAACTACCACCGACGTCTTCACGGTATTCTCAAGGTATCCCTCATTGATCAGTCTTAATTTCATTTTCTTGAGGAGTTGTGGAAGATGCTCCTTGAGACCTGTCTCGTCATGTCTGACCCATTTCATGACGACCTCAAAGATGGTCTCCCTCCCCCACCTACACGCCCTGTCCGTCACTATGCTCTCCATGTCCTCCAGACTTAACTGCCGGAAGTCATCCGAACATGAGACTTGCGGCAGGTTCTCTAAGATGTACGCCCGTGCCTCTTCTGCCAGCTTCTTGCGCGTATAGAGGTCGGCAAACTTCATGATGCCGACCGAGTTCTCCACGTCTAGTTGCCGGCGGAGAAACTCGCAGCAGGCCTTGGCGAGTGGCAAAAGCTGAAAGATGGAGCTGGCGTGCATCAGCGTCTCCACGTTCTTACTGGTGATGGTGATCTCACCGGAGTATGCGTAGTCCATGATCTCATTCACGACAGGTGCCGAGACGTCCCGAAGCCAGATGTAGTCGTTTTTACTCTCCACGAAGTCTCCGAACAGCATCAGCTCGAAGTAGTTGCTGAAAGCCGCTAAGACCATCCTGTGACACGGGATGTCCAGCTTTCCGACTTTTACGGTCAGGTCGCAGAACTTTCCCGCCAGTCGCAAGTTCCGTATTTTCCTGAACACGTCCTCGCATTCGTAGTCGTAGATGAGGGAGTCGGTTTGGAAGACTTTCGCGCAGCCGCGTTCGGTCAGGTGGCATGTCAAGTCATTTGGCCCGGCTTTCGTGTTGACGAGTCGGCGTAAGCCTTCCGCCAGGGTTCTGGGGTGAAGCTTGTCTGTGAACGTGAGGTCCCCGCTTTCATCGGTGACGTAGTCGACGTCGGTGCTGGTAAAATGTGGGGCTGAGGTGTCTTGGGCCCAGGGCTTGTGATGGGTTAGACATTTTGGACACCACAGACATGGAGAAGAGAGATGAAAGGTTAGAGAGAAAGAAAATTTAAACGAGAGAAGACCGCGGTCATGGTATTAGATCTAACAGTTGTAAACAGTTGGTCATGTAGCAAAGTTTTTCTTTGAAAAGATGTAGGGAGAATGTTTTGCTTTTCTAAGGTAAATGTGTACGTGTATGAATATGATAGTCACCCGTATGCCTAACGGAATGCCCAGGTGGGGACAGGGCGCCCCCGCGAACTCGCCTGTCTGTCGCCGCGATTGCTGACCCCCCGACACAGACAGCATTGGCTGAAACACAAAATCCGTTGAGCATCGTTGGTTTTCCAAGAATCCGGTATATATCTATCAAGAATGATTCAACCATCATTTGATGTGATAGTGCAAAAGTAAGCATTTTGTTGCAATAAATACATGTGAATGTCAGTTCATATTTAGAGCACCACAAGGAACAATACTAGGACCACTTACCCCGACCAATGCTCCCAACAATGAGGGATCTACAACATTCTCGGCCTGGAAGTAAGCAGCCATTTCACAACCTGCAAAAATTACGATAGGAATTTTGTTACGCGATAGCATCTTTCATTTTCCGAAGTTCGTTAAAGTCATTTCGAGTCATACAGCAGAGTAGAACTAGAAGAGCTCAGCAGAGAGGAATGCTCGTTACATCAAATTTGCAAATCTGATTATCTTCAAACCTTATGTTGCAGATGGGCGAACGGTTAAGTTTCCCCGAATGAAGCGTTTGCTTCCTTCTAGATCTTTTATACGTACGTATCTGTTTATCTTCTTTTCTGTCGCAGCCATCCAGGCACTGTTGACATATCTTACCTTGTGAGGACACGTCACATAATCTAGGGTGGACAAACATTCTGATGACAAGCACGTCCAGCTCTTAAAATCACAAATGAATTTGCTGATGTATCAACCAAGGATTTTATCTACACTGTATTAGGAAACAAAGAGTCCAAAACGGATGTACAAGAATCTGATGTTATATTTGAAGTTCCGATTTGGTGCTCGTGCGTATTGTAAAGGCACTCCAGATTCTAACCATTTTCGTCATCTGAAGGGTTCGAACTTCAAACGCACAGCTATCTGATGAGTTTTCAGCGTGCCCTCAAGTCCCGGATGTCATGCAGATGAATTTGCACTTGTACTGCCATTCTGGATCAATGCCACATGCACCGATGCAACGGCTGCGAAGTCCTACGTTTGCGTATCAAAACCCATCTTGCTCATGAGCAGCATAACGACCCAATTCAGCAGTGATTCGTGACCTTTGTCATTGTGGAAAATATAACATGTTGAATTGGATCTTTATTATCATTAGTGGCAGACTTAACAGGCTGGCTCCAAAAACATTTGCGTACAAAACCACAATCATTGTTTCAACACATGCAAGTCTATCACTACTGGAAACACATATCTATGTCAAACTGGCCCTTTGCGCACGCGCAGTCTTGATTTCGGTTGATGGTAAAAACGTAAGTTACCCCGGCTACCAGTATACCGAGCTGTCAATGTGTATGATGAATTGCGACATATGTGGATCAGCAAATGGTTACAAGCTACAATGTCTCTAAAATACTATCATGGCCGTAGAAATCTTAAGAACATATCAAAACAGCAACCACACTTCTAGGGCTGTTTCCGAACCGAGACTCGGGCTGGTTTGGTAAGCGTAGGTATCTACAAAGACTTACGTTCTGGGTTGACGTTGTCAGAAAGGCTTCACCGGCCAAATGACGCTCACTCTGTCGGATGCACTGGCCTTAAGTCCGGGATGGTGCATCAGTTATTTCACCTCACTTTCATATCAAATCGTTGTGCATAAACGACGACCGTATCAGCTACAAATGGGTCGCCGACTTGTTTAGGAGACGGGCGGCTAAATTTAGCCGCGAGAATGTTTGCAATTTGAGCTCTGCACAAACATTTTGAACGTGAAGGGCCGCAGATTACTGGTTTATCGTGTCTTCCCTTTCACAACTGGCACAAGTCGCTACATAAAACAGGTCTTCCCGTGGCGCCAGTAACATCACAAAAGGGGCAAGATATTTGTACCCTGTAGATGTTTAAGGCTGTCTTGAATCTACCAGCTACACTGAGTGGACTATGGATATGGTGTTTCTGAGTAGGCAGGCAAAAGCAGAGCATTTCGAGTCTTACCGCATTAGACGCACATTCCCCTACGCCCCTTATACCTCGCGTACACATTGGTACTAATAATAATAGCGTAAGCTAAATCGTAATCTTAACCTTCTTTGTTGCAGCTACCTCTGCTAGCTTATCTCGATGATGACGATGCTAGTAGGTGACGTTTTCAATGACATTTGTTGGTACATGGTTGTTACGTCTGTCGTCCCATTAGAGGTGTAGTAAAAGTTCCCCATTAGTACCTTAGAAACAGGCAATACAGATATACTCAATTGCTTTATGACAGGCGATCCTATGGTACGTATGACACAACAGAAACTACACAGCATCGTACATGAATAACTTATTTTATTGACTCTACAAATCACGTGGAAAAGTAGAAACCCATCGTGGCGGGGGAGGCTACGGTAGGTACCGCCTTATCGCTCGCAGGACCCCACACTGACGTCGGACAGCAGCCACCACGAACGATATTCAGACCAGTCTCCTGCCCCAAAGTATAACATTCATCGTAACACATTGAGTGGACATTTGGAGAAATAATATACATCTTTTCGTGTCCCACTATTTTTTTTCTATGTACAAAGCTAGGGCACGACGCATGCTCTGCAGCTTGACTTATGTTCGCTGCATCTTGTGCAACAGAATCCTATCATTGAAGCAAAATTCTTAAATTAATTAAGTTTCACATGCTCTTGAACCAACATATTGTACAAAAGTTTGCAGCCTTCCATTCTGAGGCACAAATTATAAAACATATACCTTACACAGCATGAGAAATTAGATGCTATATTTATGTCATTAAGTAGCACTGGGTGGCATCATCAGAGACATAGGGACGAAATATATGGCAATCATCTTTACAGTAACTAAATTCATAAAAACGTAACCTCTGACATCATGACAGAAAATCTCCTGTTGCCATAGTAACGGTCCTTTCCCGTCCCTCGACTGTGTCCCTGAAGGTTTTGCCATTTTTTTTGTACAAGTACAACAGTGTACATACATAAAATTAGTCATCTGGCTGTCCTCGGACACAAACAATAATTTATTAAAGTCTTCCATTTGTATAAAATAGATTTACAAGAATCTGGTCTGGTACATACATGGTACTATGTAGATATAATATACATATATTTATAGATAGATATATATTTTGCAGGTAGTGTATACACACACAGTACATTTTTATTACTTAGGCATCTAAGAGAGAGCAAAGGCAGTATCATCAATAACACATCGTACACAGACACTTATATTCAGGTCACAAAAATATCACGGTACATACAAAATTCACCAATATCAACTGCCAGGGTCGGCAATTTTTGAGAGCACTGTGCAATACAGTTGAGTGATCGAAGGGGACTCACAAAAATATACCAATTTATTTACATGGATTTTGACTTGACGTGCAACCTCTGCAATCTGTGAGCTTTGGTCATCATGGATCTGCACCCACCCGCTACCACCGATATTGGTACGTTCCTCCAAGCTAAGAATGTGGCAACCTAGACTGTTTCATCTAGCCAACAGGGGAAGCGCATTGGCCATTTAATAACTCAAACAGGTAAGTACAAAAGCAACAAATACAGACATGTCCCCTAACTGTAGTTTTTCCATTCTCTGCACAGTTATATAACTAAAGAATTGAAAAAATCATTTAAAAAATATGGAAAATTGAGGATGAAAAAATATGTGCTGCAAGTTTTAACCACCCCTTTCAAGATGTCAGTCAGAACTATTCGTGCCTGTGCCTTTAACAAATCAAGCTCAGAAACTGTAAAGAAAAGTGCAGAATCTACTATATCTTGTTTTTAGCTAACGAAGACTTAACACGAAAATGAAAGCAATTTCATCACTCTCATCAACAATTTGGAAGAATTCATTCCAGTACTTCGCACAGAGAAAGTGGCTGTGTTTCCTGCGATAGCTACGCTGTATTTTGCACATGTTGACCTTGAGTCAAAGGGGTGTATGTGGTGGGAAGTTGAGATAAACTCAGTTGCCAAATTTCATAACAAAGGTGGCTGAAGTAATTTCGCTGATGTAACCAAGGATGGACTTAGTATTGCTTAAAAATGAAACGGCAACAGTAGTTGAGAGAATTTGTGGAATCTCAACTAATCCTTAACAAAATCCTGACCACGACAGAAGCATCATATCTGCAGGTGGATAGGTAGTTACTGATATATAACAGTGAGGCATTGCAGCAATGCACCAAAACAAGTCTGAATTCTCATCCTCTAAACCTGACACACAACTTTGTCCATTTCATGGACTGCTGCACCTCTCCCTCTGAACATAGGACAGTACACACATGTACAGACAGACATGAGATGCCCAGACATGTTACAGCTTGATCAAAGGGAGCACTATACTGTTGGCTGTTCTTTGCAATGGCAGATGACAGAAACAGAAAACAAAGTACTGAAAATTTATTGTAACCACAGACTTTGTATCGACACCTGGTCATAAACTGAACTTTCTCCAAGTAGATACTATTGCTCATTTCATATTCATTTCTCAGAAACCAAATTGCAGCATTTTGCCTCAGAAGTACCAGCCAAAACAACTCATGTCCTTTGAGACAACATATCGCCTTTGCTGAGCTGAAACAAAGTATCGTTGCCTAATGAGAAAAATATCTGTTTGCCAATTCCACAACATAAAACCACCAAATATAGCCAGTGGTAAAAACTGCACCAGAAAACTGTTCTACCTTCACCCCAGTTGCTATAGTAACAGGCATCACCATGATGACCAGCTGCAAACAGATACAAACAGCATCATGGGTAATGCTACATGTTTTGTTTTGAGGGAAACAAGTATCGTGTCCAAAATTGCTATGAGAAAAAAGTCTGTCTCAGGATGCCTTGGAAGCCACTGTTGCTATGGATACTGTTGTCATAGCTACTGTTACGTCAACAGCGTTGCCATGGTGTTGTAGAGCTTGGTCAGCACCACCATGTGTACGGGGAGGCAAGAGCGGCGGTCCCTCTTCACAGGGTCGTAGGTCAACCAGGACAAAGCATTGTAGCTTTCCAAAACATACCTGGGGCGAGAAACACAATCAGTGTTAAACACAATACTGGTATCTCTGGCCACCTACTCACAACATCACAGTCAACTCTAAACAAGTGTAGTACCTTGTAGACTTCTTTACAAGTTCATTAACACTTTAGAGTTGTCTTTAAGGACGCTTTTAATCCCAACTCTGGTAATGATATAGAAATGTTAATCAAACACAAAGAGCACCAAAATGTATGACTTAAGTATCTATCATATATATAGTATTATCATAGTTCATTAACAAGCTTTTGCCAGTCAAGGATAAAGTGATGAATATGAATACAGAACATTTTGTATCTATATGTTGAGAGTAGACAGCGTACTGACCTGAGTACATCACATGTAAGGTTGGAGTCCAGGGGGTGGGAGTGTCGAGACTGGAGGATCTCTTCAGAGTTCTGCTGTACAGCAGGGGTGTGGACATGAAGCGCAGACTGCAAACACAAACAAAATATCGTCATCCAAACCGAATAATTGTAATTCCTTCGGCTAACCAAATGTACAAAACATAGGACTACTTGAGTGTCTGAATCATTCCACGACCTGAGAGACAACGGTTCATGATCATTCTGCATATGTAACTGGCTGCTTTCAATACATGTACATCAAACCTGTGATCCAGCATGTGTCAAAAGCAAAGATTTTATATGAGGAATCTTGCAAAATCCGCACATAACAGAAGAAAGCCTAAAATAAAAGTACAGAAAACTCAAAAGATGTTTGCTACTATTCTAACAGTAAATGCATCTCAGTTTGCGGTGTTTTGATTTCATAGTAGGAAGAAAATGGAGTATTCATGGTGGTTTAATTAAACCATGTGGTAGGCCAGCAAAATTAAGACAGAACAAGCATCTTCTGTGTGGTTTCGAGTTTGCGGGGAAGAGCTTACCACACACTACTACAAACTCAAATGCATTACAGTATCTTTTCTCCACATCTGTACCACCCACCTTGAGGTACACCGGACAGACCCCCTCGGCGTGGGGACAGGCTGACCAGAAGGACTTGGGCATGTCTCCGATGGGGGCGGTGGAGATGAAGTACCCCAGGGCCAGGGGCTGCTGTAGGAGCATGGGGATCTCATCGGGGTCGGGCAGGGGCTGGGAGGAAGACGTCTGGGGAGAGAAACATTCATCAACATTGTTATCAACAATAAAAATCTTACAATAGAACAAGTTGTATGGACTCTTATTTCATTGCAATGATGACAAAATCCATAATTTGAGAAACAGTACATTACAAATGGAGAAGACATGTGCACGAGGTGCTGTAAGCTATTTCTTCCATTTCAACTTCAAAGCAGCAACTTAACATCCAAATTCCAAATCAGCCTACAGGCATTACCATTGGCCACAAGTTATCATATTATTTAAGTTAACTGTACCAATAAAACAATACTACAAAACAGCTAAGAACTGTTTTGAGTACAAAGATTTCTTCAAATCATCATTTCATATTATTTCTACTTACTTTTCCACTACCGTCTCCTCCCCCTGAGTAGGGGTTGGACTGCCCCCCGCCGGAGAAGCCCCCTCCTGTGGGGGACTGCGGGGAGTGGACCGGAGACGTCAGTGCTGTCGGAGAGGCCGCCAGACCCAGGAACTGGTTCAGGTCAGAGTCTCCCAGGTCTTCTTGGAGCACTGGCAGTAGGTCATCATCACCCAACATGTCACCTGTAACAATCACAACAGTTACTACAACTATCTACAATTAATTATTTTTTATGACAGTGCTATTGATCTAGTTTAGCTCACTGAAGAGCTATTCTTCCATTGATCATGACAAAGACAGGTGTTATGTACAGTATTTACAGATTCGTTGTACCAAGAAAATTTCCCTAACTCTTTTTGACAAGCAGAGTGAACAGTGGACCACGGTTTAACGTCCCATCCTAAGGACTGTGACCCCTACTGGCAGCATGCAAGTTGGGTAAGCGACATAGCCGGGATCGAACTCACGGCTTCTAGTTCTGGAGGCAGGGCCGCTAACCACTGGACTACGCTCGCTACCTTTTAATCTACTACACCTAGAAGGCCATCCTTGAACTTCTGAGCACATGTAATGTTATTACAGAAATAAAATACTAGTAAACAATAAAGAAGGAAGCTTGCTCTTTAGAATAACAAATGGAACTCAACCAAACATCCAGCAACATGTCCACCTATCAGACTTTCAAAATTGATATTTATGAAATTAAGACATGGCTTTTCACATTAGAATATAATAGACCAGCGGTATCATCTATGAACTGTATGACCCACCTGTATTCCCGGCAAAGCCCAGGTCCATCGTCTCGGTGATGCTGAAGTTTGCTGCGGCGGCCTGTGTGGTGGCTGACGTGGGGAAGGCCATGAGGTGGGTACAGGACGCGTCTCGCGGCGTGCTGAGCTGGGAACCCAGCAACCCGCCCGGCCTGGCACCAGGAGCTGAACCTGACATCACAGACTCTGCAGGGACAGGAGGAAATGTGGTGAGATTTTTTTTGTCTGTTTGTTTGGCCTACCTGGTAAACCACCTTTAGACATAACACAGTTTCATACAGTAAGTATAAGCTGCGTAAGTCCGGACTGCAAGGTTTGATTCACTCACTCCGGGTCGGAACCCAACTCTTTTTGATCAATGCGGTGGGTTCTTTATCATGCAAGGCTTTACGTCCCATCCAAGAGGATATCTCAAACCGAAGCCAGGTGCTTATTTGAGTTAAGTGAGGAAATGGGTGTTAAGTGTCTTTCCAAAGAGCACAATATTGGGGTCTCCCAGGGATTTGAACCCAGAACTTTAAGATTCTAAGTCAACAAACGTAACTACAAGACCACCATGCCACCACATTTCACTAATAATGTGAAATATAACCAAAGAAATAAACTACAATGGATATGCCACTAAATCCCACAGCCACATGACAACACTTACCGTGGAAGATCCTGAGAGCGCTCTCGGGCTCCAGTGACACCATGCAGGCAGAGAGGATTGTGGGACATTCGCACTGCGGAGACATGGAGCACATCCTGCACACCTCCTTCAGGTTCCTACTGGACTTCAGGATACGCTGACGGCTCAACAGGCTGCTCCAGTCTACAGGGACACAAACACACGTGATTTAACATCTTAACTATCAAGGTTTGTGAAGTGAGACTCGTCGTCATCAATACAGTACATGTAGTAGCCATTTTGTTAAGCTGAACACTTTAGGAGGGTCTAGTACAAGCTATATACGCTTTTTCCCTCCTCCTGCACCTGTTTTTATCTACTGTTTATCGTACTATGTACTTTATTGTTGTGCAAATAAATAAAAAAAATAAACAAAAGCTTTGAGTTAGGCGTGCAGGGACAATGCGGGATCAGTTGTTTGCTGACAACTCTTTGTGCCTGCAAAGTTTTTCAAAAATGCAGAAATTCTAAACTAGTTTGTACCAATCCCAAGTCTGAAAACTCTACCAACCTTTGAGCTCGCCGTGCCCGATCCTGCCCAGTTTGCCGATGACGATCCTCCAGGGGAAGGTTGTCGTGGCGATGACGGACAGCACAAACTCCCACAGCTTCTGTAGACCCATCCTGCAGGCTGACACCTTCCTGGGCTTGGGACTGGGGGAGGGAAGGGCAGAATCATTAGATTCTAGGTAAAATTACTTAAGTGAGTGGGTAACTTTTCAAAGCTGATTTCTATTGTTTGCATGTGACTGTATTTGTGACTTTGTGGATAAATCCAATCATATCACTAATGTGTGGCATAAACTGTAAATCTACCATTACCCCCCTCCTTCTGTAGAATAGGGAAAAACAATTAGAACCCTGAAGTCAGAATGAGTCAGTAAGATTACCGAGTTGGTAGTTGATTTATTCATTCGTGTTTGGATAAATCCAATTATGGCATCTTCTTTGATAAGCAGGTACCTACCATTTTTGTGTGGTATAGAAATCCATTTGTAATACTGAAGTTAGAATGACAACATTTTTAAACAACAATTTTTTTTAAATATCTTTTAGTCCTTTCCATTCTCACCTGATTGGAGCCTCTACACTGATGACAATGGTGTCTAAGAGTTCCCCCCTCAGGTCCGTTACCGTGGCCAGTAGCCACCGCTGGTCCGAGGACAGGCAGTACGCGCAGAACAGGACCCCAGACTTCGGTGTCAACTCGCCAAACGACTCCACCAGTTCTGTCTGTTTGTCCTTCTGCGGCGCCAGGATGTAAGGCGGCGTGTACAGGTGGAGCACATCAGTCTGGGTGGGAGAAAATATAAACTTTTAGGTGTGTGGAAATGTATCTTGATTGAGTTAAGCTTACTAAAAAAAACATGTATCACGCTCCATTTATCAGGACTAGAAGTATCCTTTTTATGATGCGTAGCCACAGGTCCTCTAGTATGAGTGATGTGGAAATTGTCGTCTGAAGCCTTAAGTGACCTATGCGCTGAGGCGACTGCTTTCAAGCGGGTGCCATCTCCCCCCAAAGCAGAAAGCATGTCCCGGGTCAAGTGGGTGGTTTGCTTTAGGCACCAAACGTGGTCAGAGGACCTGGCAAAGGACAGGATGTGTACTCCTAGACGGCATCTTTTATACTACATGTAGGTGACGTCATGAGAGAAAATAGATCCTCCCTGTAGACCAATGGCTGTGCATGATAAATAGGGCAGACACTACAGTATGTATCCTGAAGAAGGTACGTATTTACTGACAGTAGCACAAATTTCAACACCACAGTAGGAAATAAAAGCCAAGTCCTAGAAGATTCTCACCTCTTTTGACTTGAGAATGGCCTCGTTCTGTGCAGACGGCCCGAAGCCGGTGACAGACTTGGCGTGGATGGTGAACTGTAGCGTCCTGTGGCTCTGTGTGAAGACGGAGAAGGCCAGTGTCTTCAGGTGCTGCAGGTACGTCGCTCGCTCCTCTGCCTTCTGGGGCTGGACCAGCTGCTGTACGGGGATGATCTGGGGAAGGAGATGGAACAGTGGTGTTAACCTTTAGCACATTGGTGTAACCTGAAGTAGTCGTTTGGCACCCAATTCCCTATTGGTTACAGAGTTAAGTAGCAGGGAGAAGGTTAAAAACTAATAAAAGGTACAACATATCAAGATGAGAAACCGTATCACTTTTATTATGGCTAACAGACACACTTTATATGTGATATCAATTGTTTTACTTAGTGACCAGTAGGATACTGGGACCCACAACTACAACAGAGACATCTAGCAACACAAAGCAGAACTGCAGGTTATGAAATATTAGGAGATGAATATCTCGGGCATTCCCTAACAAATGTTTGCTAAGCCTTACTAGATACAAATGTGCATTTTAATACCTTACAGGTCTATGAAATCACTGCTGCTTCAAAGTTTCTAGTAACCTTTGTATCTATAGAAAAAAAGATCCTACAATAGACCTTATCTTTCTAGACAAATTTCTAGACATGATGTCATGTCCAGATTCAACAGTCATCTAGCATGATATAATCTAACTGCAGGTCTCATCTAACAATTCAAGCTGGCCTTTCAAAACATACTAGTTACCACGCCCATTGTCAAGCCATAACACTGAACCAATTTAATTCTTGGATTGAGAAATGGTGCTAAATTGAAAAAAAAATATATATAAATAGAGTCTAATCTTATGGTTTATACAGTATCAGAGAGTGATTGAATATAGTCAAGTTTTCCTTGCAAGCAACTATATTCATCTTGCTGAATGTTGACATCAAAATGTCAGAAAACCATAAAAATCACATTTGTAATTGGCATGGCCTAAGGGTGCTGGAAATCAATCACCATTGATAATGGGCAGATAGGTCATACTTCTAACTCGACACTGACCCCCTCCTTCTACCAGTGATGATGTGTGTTGTATAAATGTATGCTATGTGGCATTCTAATTCAAAATGCATGGTGCAATCATCAACTGCAACCTTCTGCCCTGAACTTATTTGACATACATCATTGTGCGCAAAGTCAATTACGATGATAAGAGGCGAATGTGACAGTTTCCTCAAAACAGCACACAATCTGTGTTCCCTGGACGGTGATTGTCCCAAATACATCTGACAGCCCCCATTAATATCCACCCTCCCGCGACCCACATTCACTTCAAGTGGGCTCTGAGAAGCATCATCTCTCTGACCTTCGCTTCAACTGTACTCAAGCCGGCATCAGAAAGCCATCCCAGCACTTTGTGAAAAACCTGTGGGCATCCTCATAAGCCGCTTTACTCTGACTTACATTTGTGCAAATAGATTTCCCAAAATATCAAGGGACTGCGCTAACTGGTATTAATCCAGTTTTACGGTGTACTGTTTCTCACGGATAGTCATAAATCTTTTGTTTTTCTGATATACACAGCATCTTTTATAGATGATCCAAGCAGAAACATCAATGTGATACCAACCTGCAGACTGATATTGTTTCTGACGTTGTCTGGGAGATCAGCCTGTAGAATCTCGGTGTAACATTTCAGCAGCCCTAGCGCGTACACGTCCGTTAGGTGGCTGTTTTCCGGTCCCATACTGAACGGATCCACGATGTATACCACCACCGCCAGCGGCTGGGCTTCCTCGTCCACTTCGTCGGGGGCGCCATCTTTGTTCTCCTTGTTCTGCCCGCTCTCGGAGTTCTCCCCTCCCGTGTTGTTTGGGTCCTTGGGTGACTCCCCCTCCTTTCCTTCCCCGCTGGAGGGGGGTGGTGGGACGGAGGGGGGTTTGTCTGTGTTTCCTCCAGAAGAGGAGGTGCCCGTGGTGCTGTTGCTGGTGTTGGAGGTAACAGAGTTCTTTCCGGGCGTCGGCATTGCCTTCAGGAGTGATGTGTCCAACGTGACAGTGGCCAAGTGGGCAGCTGTAGAAAGATACATTTTATCAGTGAACAAAACATTCATTATGAAATGTTAACCTTATAGTGCTAAGAAAGCAAAGTACATTTGTATTGGTTATTGGATTCATTCAGTGTAAGTTTAAGGATTGTGAAGAATTAAGAAAACACATTTATTTGCAATTTCAAAAGCAAAACCCAAAATAACATGTCTTCAAGCAATCAAATATTATTTTTACCAAGAATAAAGTCACTGTAATGCTGTGATTACTACACCTATGGAAACAGATTTTCACTTTTTCTGTTCTCAAAGAAAAATGAGAACGTTGGTTGTACTTACCGAGGTCATGTTTGCAGACCTGTGCATATAGTTTCAGCTTCTTGCCTACTGGTACTGCATCTGATGGACAGACATTCTTAGTTAGCTCATGTTCCTTACTTTTCTGCTGTACAACTTCATTTAGGCCTAAACTTCATTACGAGAAAAATCAAGATCAGAATCTATTACTGTAAATGTATGTATGTTTTACATAACAAACCCATGGTCTTATGCTATATGACTATAGACAGTAATATTATCTATTTCACTTATATAATGACAACAAAATGTCACTGAATAAGCGATTTGTTTTTCACAGCTTTCCATTTATTCACCAAGTCCAAGTTCCACAATCTTAGATTAGAAGATACAAGTTAGGAAAGGAAGGCTAACCAAGTTTGTTGAACCACTCATCGACCGGTTTGTCCGCCAGCCTCTCTGCCGCGACCTTCCCGACGCGCCGGATTCCATCACGCAGGACTGTGGTGATTGGACGGTGACGACCCAGTCTACAACTCTGATGGACAAAGGACGAACACTGTGTCAGTATTCATGATCGTTTATGACAAAAATTCACCAGTGCAAATTATGTTGACACATGAAACATTGGGGGTAGACAGTGTTTAGAACAACCAACAGATCTGCTTTATTCCGCGGGGGAGATAACGTTTCCTCCTCTGGTTTCCATAAGCCGTTATATAAATTTGGCAACAAAGACATATTTGGGTCAACGCCTTTATAAACAATATGTCAAAATACTGTGCATTTTGATATGCTAGCTAATCTTGATTGATAGTTTCCTATAGCTAGGTTCTACATTTCACCAGTTTTCAGTTGATACACTTTGCCACATCCTGGAATTTAAACAAGATGAAGCTAACCTCATATACTGTACTCAACTCCCTGAAGAAGGCCTTGGCGTTGCTGAGGATGGTGTCGTTGTCGGGACAGATGACGACATACACTACATCCCGCGAGGTGCCGAACGGTTCCAGCAGAAGCTTCTCCCAGTGGTTGAGAGCGAAGGGAGACAGCGACAACCAGTCCTTCTCGTAACCAACCAGGAGTGAAGGCACCGGAAGCGGCTCGGAGCTGTTCTCGTCTCCACCTAGTTTGGGAACACAGCAGGAATTACAAACATTGCAGCATACTTTTGCAGCCAATACAATGGTAAAGCCTTACAAGGCAATGATAATCACTTACATGAGATACACCTTAACATACTATAAAAACTAAGAGTTATGCCTTTTTAAGAGGTAGATATGCAGGGGTAAGGCATCAGGATGTTCAATGTAACGTACCTAGCCAAAGGCTGCTTGTACTGATGAACACAGGTACAGACAAACCTACTGTATAGCTACTGCTATGAAGTTGTAGTTTTGCAGTAGGGAGAAAATGGAGTGTTCGTGGTGGCTTTTAGTTTGCGATTAAAACAATGGTGTAGGCAGGCAGTAGACACAACAAGCATTTTCACAGTGGTTTAACTTTGGGGTGAAGAGGTCACCGTGAAAACCGCGATCATAAAACCACAGCGAACTTAAATGCATTTACAGTATACTTCAATACACACGAAGCATAAGTCTGTACCTCTGCCCACCAGCCTGTGGAACTGGCTCCAGGTGAGAGGACCCTGGACGGTGGGTTTGGGCTCCCATAACCTCGTGGTGCGCTTCTTCTGGATGGCGTCCTGGAGGAGCGGCTGCAGCGACTGCAACATCCGCACCACGTCACGCGACGACAGGCTACTCTGGTCAACAGCTGGGTCGGTAAGATGTACAAGTTATACACACAGGTTAACATAGTTAAACCACTGCTAAGTCCTTTTGATACACAAATTGAATTAGCCAATTAGATAAACTAATACAAGATAGTTTTGTTCAGTTTCAAACAAGAACGTTAGCGAAACAGAGAATGCTAAAATGCTTTGATATAAATTGATACTGAATGGTTTACTAGACTTTTAGACTTACATGTGCTCTAGACTTCCTATACATGTACACTTACTATACTGCATGGCTACATCTAGTGCAAGGACACATATTATTGAAACTTTCATATTGGTGTTGTATTTTCTTATATCAAAGGAAGATTAGCTACTTGTCTTGTGACAAGGTCAGAAATTGCAATTAATACAGCATCTCACCTGTAGGCGGTGGCCATGTGTGCTGACACACAGACTTGTCTGCCTGCTCCAGTTTGACTGGGGAGCCGTCATGACTCCTACCCTGCTCTAACGCCCAGTGGCACGCATCACAGTCATCTACAAAACAAATCACACTGCTGTTAACTTCACAATCAATTTTTTAAAAGAATAAAGTCAATCATATGTTTTCCATGCTAACACTTGTCACTATAGAATACAGAAAGACAGAGGATACTTTAACATAAAAGAGAGTGTGATCTTTGAAATGAAACGGAGTCCTTGAAATTTGGAAAATGAGTTAACGATTCAGTTCCCTTCTCTTGTGTTGTCTATCATATGTCAGCAATACTCACCACAGATGGTGACTTCTATTTTCTGCGAGACGACCGCTGGTCTCCGATTGGCCACGATTCTATCCAAGGAATGTGGTGTGGAATACAGGCTTGAACACTGGTCCTGCACAACTTGCAACAACGCTTTGGATATTCTGTTGTTTCCAGCTAATTTCATATTTATAGTGGCTTTCTCATCCGTCTTTCCTGCCTGGGCACTATCGCCCTCTCTACTAGTTCTGTTCACTTCGCTCACGTTATCCTTTAGTCTCTTCACGTTCTTGAAGCCGAAGATCTCGCAGAGATCCTCCGGGAACAACCCTGCTTTCCGCGAGTACTTGCGGTTCATGACGGCGCTGAAGCCGCACGTGCATTTGTACTGTGCCTCCTGGTTCTGGGCGTGGAACTCCGGGAGGTAAACCTCCACGTCCGCGCCCTTGATGTTCACGTTGCAAACACAGATCACGCAGCTGTCAAAGTTCCTGTCCTTGAAAAGATTGATTGCAGAGTCCGAGAGAAGCATATTGACGGTGAGGCTGTGGGCTTCCATAGTCGGCCCCACGCTGTTCATATCCACGGAATTCACGTTTCGGAAGGACGACACGGTTGAAGGCGGAGAATCGTACGGTCCCGGCCCCCCTGCGCTGCGCGGTGTCTTTACTGAGGCGAAGGCGGGGGAGGCCATGGGGACGCTGTTGCTAGCGGTGACAGTCGTCATGGTAACAGGACAGGTGGAACTGATCATGTCCTGTGGGAGGGGCATGAGGTCCATGAACCCCCCTGTGGTCACATTGGGATAGTCCTTCACAGGCATCTAGAGGAAAGTCATGATATCAACATCAGTACTTGCTCACTTTTCACAGACACATAAAGCATCCAAACATAATACTGAGCCACATATGACAAGCCTCCTATTTCAGGACATTTACACAATGATTTTAAAGTAATACTAACCCTAACGATCAACATGAGGACAAAGTCTGAGGGATAAGTCTGTCCCTTGATACAAAGAGTTTCTGAGAGTAAACACATTGTATAGATAGATGCATGTTTTCCTTCCAGCCCTCAAATATCACTTTAAATTGTCTAAGAACCCAGAAAGTACATTGGTGTGACCTTCACATGAAGATAATTTCTCCCGACGTACCTGCCATGATGGTTTATACAGCATGTTGTCCTTCAGTCTGATGGGCGGTAACTTGTGACTGGGCAGTGACTTGAGCGGTGCGTACATGGAGGACCCACAGTGTAGATGTGTGTTGGCTTTCCTGTACACGTACGACCAGTCCTTGATCTGCTCGGGGACGGGACTACCCATGCTCTCGTCTACTTCCACCTCGGGGTAATCCGCGAGCGTCGTGGTGGCGTGCCCGTCCGCCTTGGTGATCCCCGGTACGGAGTCCGGGCTGGTGTATTCCTGGTTCCCCGCGTTGCATGGTGACAGGGAAGGGTTGACGGACGGCGGTGTGGGAAACATTGTCTGAAGGTTCTGAAGATCAGCTGGCCCTGGAGGGAACGAGGTGAGATGTTATGTTGTGGTTGGTGTGCTAAATCTTTGAGACTACTAGTATTTTCATAAATCTATTTTTTTTTCTGTGTTCTTTTCTTTTTGAGAAAAAGTGAATGTTGACAAAAGTGATGAACACACGTCTCTTGGATAGGGATAAATTACGGGGTGTTTGCATCCCCAAAAGGTAGCAAACTCACATTTTATATGCAAGATATGGAGGTAAAGTTTATTTGGATAAGAATGAACCCTTACCAATGTTCCCTGTTCCGCCAGCGAAGACGCCACTCTTGTGCAGATGTGTCTGGGCACCGTCCTCTGTCGAGGCGGCACTTGCACTTTTCGCACCGCCCGACGTAGATGGACCCTGTATCAACAAGAACTCGTTATTAGCAGTGCAAACAATATTATCTTGTTCATAACTTAATATGACATCAATGCCAGCATAAAGACTTAATAATTTGGTCCTTTTTTGATGTTTTGTGAGAGTTTTGACAATGTTGTAGACGTTATGCTGTCCATGTCAAAATTCCATTGTAATGTCTTGTACTTGTCAGCAGTGCTAGCCCTTTGTAATAACCGCAGGCTAGTTGTGCAGCCCATCCTGTGCATACTGAACAGCCAAACCAACAAATGACAAATAAAATGTTGCATAGCACCTCTAGAAAATACATTTATTGTTTCTTTGGTGACAGTGTTATGTGCAAAGCAACGTAATCCTTGTGAAAGACATAACTGTTCAAAGCTGTCACAAGAATTTAAACGTCCAAAAAGGACTTACCCCATCATCATTGTCTGAGTCAGATGATTCAAAGAGCTGGTCAAGGTCGCTGAAGGTCACGGCCAGGTCCGCCTCTGTGGTCAGGCTGGTAGAGGACACAACCTTCACTGCTGGCTGGGGCGACGACAATTTGGGTTCTACGGAGATAAACATACGGAAAATTAAAACACAAAATATTTGTGCACTGCAGCCACATGCATAGCAAAATCTCTTTATGACTCTTTCAACAAGAGCTATCTACCACTCCGAAATCATGACCAGAACACGGGATACCAAAGCTGAAAGTTCTGCTGCAGTACCTTAGCAAGTTGTAGGAGGCCCACCATCAAATTTGACCTTTGTTTTTCCATCCCCTACCTACCTACCTACCTATCAAATATCATTAGGACTCATTCAAGACATCTCGAGTTATCCTGTCCACAGACACACACACACAAACACACAGAAACACACACACAAACAGATGCAAAAAGTCACCTAAAATATAACCTTCTTGGTGAAGGTTATTATCCTGTTGACAAATGTGCCAAAGAATATAAACTCGCTTCAAAGAGGTAACTGTAGATCCTTACCTTTATCACCGGGTTTGGCAGAAGGATCCCCCTTGGCTGTTCCAGCCTGGTTCTGTCCCTCCCCACCCTTGTTTGACTGTGAGTCTGTGCTGTTCCTGTCAGGCTGGGACGACAGAGACTGCAACCGACCCTTCTTATTGGACTTCCCTCGAGGAGGAAACCCTGTAGTTAGAGAGTAGAAAAAATTTCTGTAAATGGACCATAGCTTCTACTCTAGCAATACTCCAGCTGAGTCATACATTTCCCTTACATTTTGTGAACTTAAAATGTAAGGGAAAGAATAAAGAGGTTGCACACAAAGTGCTACCAGTGCACCTTCCTGCAGTATTATCTGTTCTCCCAAAGCTGTATGCCCCGAGGGCTAAGGAAATAGAGATGGGCACTGCCCTATGCACCATATGGCATGCAAAGGATTGCAACTTTTAAAACATGGGGCAAAGTCTACAACAGACAATGTGCCTTAACCACTATGCTTTTCCCTTGCTTGGGGAGCAAAAGCAAACTTTATTTCCTTCTAATCATTCCTCCAATACAAAATTTACTACTGGATAACAAGGCACTTTATTCACAACCAGGACCTATATATACACATTGTGTAATCAACAACTGATGTTTCGTTAACTGTATGTCACTATCCTCAGGGCAATACTGACTAGTATTATTCAACACTGCAGCTAGGTGTCGCTACTAACAATGCTGTCCCAAACATTAAGTATTGTCATATATTCAATCCCAAACATCTGTTACTGACTGTATACAGATTCTGGTTGTGACTACAGAACCTTGTGAGCTTATGACATGGTGAAATTATTCACAGCAAATTGACTACTCCCTGCCACATACCTGTTGGCATAAGGCTAGGAGGTGAGGAGTCCTCCATGAACTCGTAAGGGTCGATCCCGGGAGAGGTCCGCGCCATGAGACTCCTGGAGGAGGAGTCGCTGTGGATGGTGTCCATGGCAGGGTGGATCGGGCGGAAGGAGAAATTTGTCTTCATCTTCTTCAGAGGCCTCTCAAGAACACCACTGAAGGAGGGAAGGGGGGGGGGGTGTCATGACAGTTTCAAACAACAAAAATCACATACTTTCATATTTATTATATATGATGTAAAACCAAAATCTTTATTGATACAACAAAAGTACAGCGACTCTTCTACCACTACACATACAAACAAAGTGAATACAAACGAATTAACCTACGTACAAGAATATATATAAATCAATGTTGAGTTTAAGGTATCACTAGTCTTATACTGTCTTATCAATACTGTCAAGTGGATTTCTCTTAGCCATAAGCTAACAATGACAATGACTGTGTGGTTGAGTGAGGCAATTGAATTATTTGGAAAAGATTATCTCTCATTTCTTCTTTTAAAGATTTTAATGTACCACTCAACTTTGCAACCTTAAGTTGTATTATCCAGAAATTCTTATCTTTTTGTCTCTAGGTTTAAGACTAGCAAATCCAGTACAGATGTCATCGTTTTGTAAAAGTGAGATACTTCAGTTTCCAGGGCCAGTCATCTGACTTGACCCCTCCCTAAAATAGACAAGGACTTTTCACTTTTCATTTTCCCATGGGGAACAAGTGACTACTGGCTATATTTAGCACTTTGAAGTACAATGAGTGATGGCCAGGGGCCCAACATATGATCTGACTGTTCTATTCTTGGTTGGGAGAGGCCATTAAAAAAGTGGTCAGATGTTAGCATATGTGCCAATCTGGGAAAGAAATTCCACACCACCCGCCACACGTGTGGATGATTACTGCAATGAATCTGTTGGCTGTAAAGGTGATGCTTATTTTCAGGAACAACATGTCTGCAGGGCTTTCTACTTCACCCCAAGGGACTGGAGAAATGCTTTTAGCTTCTCTGTCTGTCTGTCTGTCTGTCTCTGTGATTGTACTGAACATCATGAAACTTTTGCAGTAGTTTTCTTTTCGCAGATGTCTCAGTGACAGCTTCACTGCCATTCAAGAAACCGTGAATATATCTCTCTTGTATGACTACTGTACAAGAGAATTGTTTCAACTGCAAACTTAAAACACCACAAAAACCTACTTTTCCCTCTTACTTCAAAATAAAACAACTGCAAAAGTAATACCATCTATAGCATTTCCATGATTCCCAATAGAGCAATATACATATAATAATGCCATATATCATCAGCACTGTTTTTCTCTTCTATGTGGGATGGAAGGGTTGCAAAGCAATATGGGTAAGGGGGTGAAGTCTGGCGTCTCTTATTACCTCATTTGTGAAAAGTTTAAAAACGTCTACAAAAGTTGAAAGCACTACTCCATTAATGAGGATGATGGGGAAAAATACTTTTCTTCAAATTTTGGTAAAAACAATTCCTGTCTACATTTGACAGTGAAAACATATTGCAGTACCTACAAATGTGTCCTCAGGACCATGTTTAATAAACACTAGAGAGGATATAGCAATACTATCCAAATAAACATTATTTCCTGAAAATTTCAAAACAAGTTTGAAGATGTTACTTACAGTGCTGGCCTCACAGTCAAGTCTGGCAGGTGTCCTGACGTTCCGTCCTCCTCGTTTTCAAACCCCGCGGTGTCAAACACCGTTGGAGCGAGCGCCGGTCTGTGAAATTCCTTTCCTGTGTTCACTTTGGGAAGTTTGTAGCATTTCCATCTTCTGTCCTCCTTTTCGCTTTCCGGGGGCAAACCCTTGTACTCGTTAGCTGCTTTCTTCTCCAGTCTTCTTTGAACCTCTGTTACAACTGCAGTGTTGTTCATGAACGGGAGACTACCTTCCCTCTGGGAGGTGACAGTAGGGGGCCCCATGTCGTTTTCCTTCTTTACGATTGGATGAGGGCTTAACGTCGGCATTGTTCTTTCTCCGGGAAGCGAACTGGACGCCGTCCCCGACGGCGCCACGAGCGGGGAGGGTGCCGCAGAATGAGACGACTCCACCGAACCGGGGGTCGGCAGGAACCGCTTGCTATCGACGCCCTGCCCACCCCCTCCCGCTAGTGGTCCCATCCCCAGTCCCAGTCTCTGATTGGTGAAGTTCTCCTGGTCCACAGCCATGTAGGAGTCGACGGAGGGGGTCGGCGCTCGGTGGTGGAATGGTGTGAGAGGACGTACGCGGGGCTGCTGCTGTTTCTCCTGTTTCTCCGACTTGTCGCTCTGTTTGTGCTTGGAGGAGGTTCCCCCCAGACTGGTCCAGGCACTGTACGTGTGTTTGGACAGGCCTGAGGAGGAGCTGGGGGCAGGACGGCTGGACCCGTGGCCTGACGACCGCGACTTTACCTTTTGTCTGAAAAATACAGAACAAAGAACATAGGTGATTACTTGATAAGTTTTTAAAAAATGATGAAATAAAAAGACTCTTTGTAAACAACCAAGTGTTGTATTCAACCGACATTTTGGTGACTGTCCCCTTCCTCAGGGCAATTCTGACTGTCGGTTGAATAAAACACTTGTGTACAAAGAGTCTTTTTATTCAGTGACCTACCAACCTGATGAAACTATTCATGGATGAAAACACTTATGTGTTAAAGTTTGCAGAGAGATATAAACATGTCATCAGTCATTTGAGACTCAAATTTTTAAGACAGGTAAAAGTCATACACTAGTTCTGACCTGTTTGGGACAACAGAATTACATTGACAACTAGGCTTGGATATGACATATTTGTGATTCTACACTAAGATGCACTAGCTATTACAGACAGACTTTTTCTGAGGTACAAAATAGATTCCAACCTTGAACATTTGCAGTCAACCTTCAGTGTAGGGTCGATGAAGTCCCAGTTTCCGAGGTCCGACGCTATCCCGTTATCATCTCCTGTGTTACTTGCGGCATCAGGGTGTGGTCGTCTGCAGAGAAAAAATACAGTTTTAGTAGGGATATTGAAAAGGTGATAGTTCACCTGTTATGTCAATCCTTCCACAAAATGTGGTAAATCAAAATAAATAAATAAATAAACATTGTCAAGGCCCTGTTTTTCCTGAATCCTCATTTGAGGTGAAGCATGATGCTTTTTCAAGTAGCCAGTGGTAGTGCAATGCGGCTTCGCCCTGTATCATATTTGAACTTCTTAGTGAATATACATAAATGGAAAGAGCATGTTTCCCATTACATGATTCGTTCATTCCTTCAGACCCTTGTAGTGCCTTCTTGGACATAGGGCATACTGTTTCAGTAGCAGGGTATATTTCTATAGGGAGGGGTTCCTAGCCCCTCCCCTTTAACGTAATCGCTTTACATGATTATGGTAGGGTTTTTTTTGGTCACAATTTCATTTCAAGATGAATGAGAATTTACAAATTCAAAGTGACCGTTGCAGGCCTCGAAATTAACTTTTTCCCCTACTGTCCCAACATTGTCCCAAAAGTGGATTTCAACTGTCCCGAAAGTGTCCTGAAGTGTCCCAACCAGGGCCAAAGATATGAACTTAGTGTCGGGTCTGCATTCAGTTCCAGAGGTTCATGTTCAGGTTTGGACCTATACTCAAGTCAGGACCTGAGCCCAAGCCAATCTGTGTTAGAATATTATTTTTAGTTATATACAAAATTGTGTATTGTAAAATAGAAAATTGCATGAAATTTGAAAAATATAATACATACAAAGGTATATACACTCAGTAGTAAACACAAGTTTCAACAAAGTTAACAACCAGAAATATTGTTAACAACCTGAAATAATGTATTTTAATAGGTTATAAAAGAAAAAGCATAATTCTGCAGAGTTTAAAGACTTCATTGATGCGGTGGCTCTTGGGGAGGTAGAATAAATCCGAAAATGTTTGATTTCTAATCTTGCAGGGCAAACCTTAATCAAGTAAATGAGGTGTGACCATCCCTCTGCTGACCCCCTGTCAGGGGAGCAGACATGTGCCACAGCCTAGCTGGGACAGGCTTTCCTTTCACTATGCTGAGTGATAAATGATGATTGATTTTGAGAAGACTAGTACCACACCAAAAACAGTGGGTGGGACCAGTATACAGTTTCACAAGGGAGGAGCACAGTGGCACTCAGGAGCCCTGATTGTCCCAAATATGTCCCGAATTGATTATTGAGTTGTCCCAGGTCAAATTTTGGTGGCCCCGGGACATAGGGACATAGTTAACTTCGAGCCCTGCCGTTGAGTGTTATATCATTTTAACATGGACAGGTGGTCATTGTAGACAGGATTCTAAATGCTTGTGTCAATGAGAAAATTATCAAAGGGACCACCAAAAATTGGTCACATTGGCCAGGTGATCCTTATCTAGAGAAGGTCACTTGAACACATTTGACTGTACACTGGATGATAGTACAAGTATGTGTCATATTTCTGGGACTTGTCCCTGGATATACTAATTTCAAGGCCGGTTCTTATCTCAAATCTCTTCCATGATGTGTTTCTGACATGGCGAGCAGACAGGGGCAATGAATAATTTATACCGCTGACATAAACTGCAATGGTGAACAAGCATAAATCACGGAGGAAGGTGGCCAAATATGATTATCGGTGAACCTGGGTGTCTTATATGATTATAGCTACAGAATTCAAACATACAGTCTGACCTCCAGTCATTGGCTAACCGCAAAACATAAGAGATACCGTAACGTTAAATGTTATGGAATATATAGTCACATATGGTGCCCATAGGATTAACCCGTAGTCTTGACCTTTTGGTCTGAAAATCCATTATCCTTTCATTGTGCCTAAATCTTGTTTAATCTGGACTACATAAATAGAACCTTGACTTGTTTGCTGTTGTTTTTTTAACAGAAAAATGCACTAGTTCACTCTTTGTGTGTGAAAATGTCCCTATTTTTACAGACAAAATATTGGATTCAATGGAAAATAATTCTGCCCCATGCTAATCCTAAAATAGTTGGTCTAGACCATATCAGCTTATGTGTCAGCCTATCACTCTGCATGATAGCCTTGTACCCTACATATAAGTGGCCATAACCTTGTACATAATGGCCATACTTGCGGGGAGTATTGGTCAATAATGTGTCTCAGTTTAATCACTGCTAGAGATACCTGGAAAATGCTTGTAGTGGCAGGTTTTGAGTGGGCAAGCTTTGCAAGTTCTCACTTAGCAAGCTTAAATAGCAGGGTAATAGTCGTAACTGTAAACAGCAGAGAGCAAGGGTCATTATCGACACCAGTCGCACAATATTGGCCATTACGGCTACTTGGATTGATACTTCTACCTCAGTTGACTTCTGGGGTCTACAAGGGTAAGGGAATTTCAAGGCAAGACAAAGTGGGAGGGAAGTTAAAGCTAGTTTGACAATAGCCTAATCCCACCCCTAATTTGCAACTACCCTCTTATGGGCTTTGTCCCACTACAAGTGCAATGGCATCTACAGTTCTTACCTATGTAGTAAATGGTATATGGTATTATTTTAATCTACTGTTTTGTATGTTCACAGTGTTCTGTCTACAAATGTGTGTGTGGAAGTGTTCTGTCTACAAATGTTTGTATGGAAGTGTTCTGTCTACAAATGGTTGTGTGGAAGTGTTCTGTCTACAAATGTGTGTGTGGAAGTGTTCTGTCTACAAATTTTTGTGTGGAAGTGTTCTGTCTACAAATGTTTGTATGGAAGTGTTCTGTCTACAAATGGTTGTGTGGAAGTGTTCTGTCTACAAATGGTTGTGTGGAAGTGTTCTGTCTACAGACGTGTGTGAAGGTGTTCTGTCTACAAATGGTTGTGTGGAAGTGTTCTGTCTACAGACGTGTGTGAAGGTGTTCTGTCTACAAATGATTGTGTGGAAGTGTTCTGTCTACAAATGTGTGTGTGGAAGTGTTCTGTCTACAAATGTTTGTGTGGTAGTGTTCTATCTACAAATGTTTGTATGGAAGTGTTCTGTCTACAAATGTTTGTGTGGAAGTGCTCTGTCTACAAATGTTTGTGTGGAAGTGTTCTGTCTACAAACATTTGTGTGGAAGTGTTCTGCCTACAAATGTTTGTGTGGAAGTGCTTTGTCTACAAATGTTTGTGTGAAAATTTTCTGTCTACAAATGTTTGTGTGGAACCCAGTGGGTGTATCCATTGATTAAGTCTCACAAGCAGACCTGTAGTGAACCCCGTCCCAGCCCCATCCCTCCCCTAACTGCCTAACTCCTACCCTTCCAGACTACCTGCAGGTTGAATTGGCGTCCTGACACGCCTGCCTCCCTGTGTAATTGCACGGTGGTGGAGTGTAATAAACCACCTCCAACGAACCATGACAAAACAGCACCCATTCTAAATGGTTCTCTGGTAATGTACTTGGCTGACACACGCGGTGTGGCCACCTATAGTGTTATCAGAGAGAGGTAGGTCCAGCATTGCAATGACAATTTTTTATGACGTCTTTATGAAGATGGATACTTCAAAGATGATATAGCAATTCACCTTCTGTATTTTAGTGGGGTTGTTAAGGGCTGGTCTAGAAAAGAGGAAAAATTTAGGAAGGAACAAAAAAACAATAAGAAATTGTCAACAATATCTATTGCTACCACCTGAAATTTCATGGACAGCCCTGAACCAGTTTACCAAAAGACATTGACTGATATCTCATCAAGGTACAATGAGGGAATATAAGCAAATCATCATTTTGTCAATTACCGAGTTTATCGGAATTTTATAGGTTTTCATTACAGCTGGTTGCAATGTGTTTGATAAAGTTTTATATCAAACACAACATTAACATCTACGTGTGATGAATTATTAAAGATCAATAAATCACTGTATGTGAAAAATTATTTTCCATTGCCATTCAACAAGATCAAGATCGCGGAAAGAGTCAATATGCTTCTTTCCTTGGCAGTCAAAGCACACTTGATGCTTCCGTATCCGCGATTCCTGCGAGAGTTACCGCCTTGTCGGAGCGAGACAATCTGCCAATCTCCTCGGCGTCCCTCCCTCCCGCCCAGAGCTCAGCAAAATTCATGCCCTACACGCTTGAACACCCCAGCCAATGCATAAATTACCCAGGGCGACAACAGGCTGCTTATAACTAATGTGGCCGCGAGCTCGGCTAAACGACAATAAATCTCCGTTGGGGTGACGGCGATGGGTGCAGCTACGGCAACCCGACAGCAAAACCGTCGCCGGGACGTCGTGAGCGATCACAGGGAGTCGCGGGAGATGGATTGCCGTGCGGCAACGAACCCTGCCAGCAATGTGACATTTCACATTTGGGAAAATGAGGAACGGGTATATTAGATTTGCTTAGAAAATTGTTTTGTCAAAGTGTAATAAACGGGAGGTTGGACAATTCATAACAGGCTCCAATGGACCCAGTTGCATTGTAAATACCCCGCGGGGGAGGAGCTGTCAAGCCTTCCTTATTGGGGGCCAATGGAGGATTTTCTCAAGTCCAATACACATCAGAACCTTATAGTTTTTCAGCTTACCTCCTTAGAAATCAAACTATGCATCACACCTGCAGCTAAAACTATACACAGGCACTGGTTTCAATCATCTACTCATATCGACTGTATCATTTTGTTACATGCCTTGGATGTTTTTCGTTAGAAGAAAATTAGGAGGGTATGTTCGAAAATTAGGAGGTAAATCATGTGAGATAATATAATTACAAATATTTCTGATTTGAATAAACTGCTCCAAATTACAAAGGATGTGAACAACTGCAGTCCCAAAGGTAGCAGTTAGGGGGCTAAAAATTAAACTTGTCAAACTCATCTAAATATGAACCTTTGAAATCTATCTACAACTTAGGCTATCCACAAACACATACAAAAAAACAATAGTAAAAGTAAGCAGACAAACTTGTTACTTACTTGACTCCTGTCGTGACACAGCTGTCCTGCCACACCTGTGTCGCCACTTTTCTCGCCAGTCTCTCGGGCGAGACGTCGCGGAACCCCAGCTCGTCCTCCGCGGCGCGTCCGGGGTTGGCGGGACAGCCGGACGCCAGGTTGCCTGTCCTAGTGCCGGATGGAAGTCCGCTCTGGTTGAGCGGGGAGGTGGGCGGAGTGAGCGACATGGACGACAGCGTGGACATCGGAGCCGAGGCTTTCCCCATCGCAGGCTGGGGAGGATACAAAATATCATTAGCCGTTAGGTGTTTTGTATAGCATTCTATGATTACTGTAAATGGGTAAAGGGTTAAGATACACAGGAAGATATAAAATATCACCATCCACAAGGTGTTTCATACAACGTTCTATGATTGCTGTAAATGGATTTAAGTTCACGGTTTTCGCGGTGACCTCTTCACACCGAAATAGCCTACCCCATTTGTTTCAACCGCGAACTTTAAACCATCGCGGACACTCTATTTTCTTCCTACTGCAGAATTGAATCACCTCTAACTTAATGTGTTTGTAGTCTTACTATTGTTCACCTGCTATCTACTTGACCAGGTCACATTTCCTAGATTGTAACTTTGAACAGTTTATTTTTGGGCACCTTTGAGAGCAATGTTCAGTAAACATTCACAAAAAACATGTTTAGATCATTCTCTATTGAAAAAGACATGTTTGATGTTTAGAGACAGTTACCCTTGGTGCTTCATTTGTAAACAGGAAATTAAAATAATTCAAACAAACACTCCATTATCAATCAATTTATCATATCTACAACAAAAACTAGCCTTAAATCAACTTACAGTAAACAAAAAAAGGAAATATTCTGCTAGCTACAAGTCAGAGATGAGAAAGTTCCCGAAAATGGGGCTTACAGAAGGGTGTGATAACAGCAGTTGACACTAAAATTATGACGTATGCAATGATACTCTTATTATTTGGTACTATATCCTCAGGCTTTTGCTGCAAAGAGCCTTTATCTCCCCCTGTTGGGGCACATATCATGTATGCCTGCCATCTGTTGCTCCGTATGTTTTGACACTGCTCCCCATCTTCACTGAGCAGAACTGCGGTGGAACGTTTCCCCTAACACTCCGGGAAATTCCCATCTATCATGATAACTGCCGTATTAATATCTGCCCAGGCTGGATGAGGCTTGTTTCACGGCCAGGGATTACATTCTTCAGAATAAACTAATCACCGTTCTCTGCTGCAAAACCTAATTCTCTGTTCCTTCCACTTCTTGCCGGTTCCTCCATAATGGTTCTAATTGTGGAATAACCAGATTTGGGGTTGGCGGCACCCAATCATCAATTTGAGTACGAGCTTGTAAAGAAAAATTCATTACGTGCCTTTCGGGAGGGCCTGGGTCACGGTGATTCATCCTGGTCGCAAAATGTCAATACGCTACCGCCGGAATAAATTGTGGTCGGGAGAATCTAATAAGGCCTTAATAACTTTGTCGGCCTTTCTCAAATTGGATGCGGCTAGTTGAGGCGATACCGGAGACAAAATGAAGCTGGCACACTTGGGAGATGGCTGCATAATAAATACCAATCTGAACTCGATTGATACAGCACACTTGCACTTGGAACAGGGAGTCCTAACAAAAGGAAAGATCACATTAAGGACAAAGGGATTATGAAAATTTAATTGACCCTGTCCTGTTTGCTTTTCCATCTTTCCCATCATTTCTCGTACCTCCAAGATTTCATAGATATTCAATTTTCACTTTTCATTTTTGAAATCTTAAGGTCATGGTTACCAATTATATGGTTGACTACACTTTATCACCCAAACGTCATGGTGCATTTAGATGAGCTATAGGTTAAGGGCTATTCCACTAAAAAAGCGACAGGAGTAAAAAATATAGACATACTACTTCCTACAGATTTTTCTATTCCATAAATTTTTGGCAACAAAAACCTTTTTAACTACTTTGAGTTACAAACAGATACGTTTGATGCAAAATATCTGACACAAGATGGGACCCCAGATAGTACTTTACAGACAATTTTAGGTTACAAAGGCAACAAAGCAAACTACAAACAAAAGAATTCGAAGACACTTTCACATCCACTATTACAACAAGTACTGCTGCAAGAAAATTACCCTGCTTAATCCTACAGCCCTGGTAACATGTCTAACGGAAACGCAGCAGTGCGAGGGGACACTGTGGTTGGTAATTACCCTTGCCAAACTGCTGATTTCACAGGGCAGTGTGCGGACACACATGGTGTGATGATGCATGGAGCCATTTGCCAGCCTTGACCAGTCGGGCCGTAACTCCCCATCAACAACGCGCAAGGAGGGAAGGAATCACGCTCCTGGGTCACTTCAATTTGTAGCGGGCTATCCGCGTTTCGTACCGTAGTTGTGTAACTGATGGGATAACTCAACGTCAAGGGAGACCATGGCTGGGTGAGGAAATACCCACTTTTTATAATATCCATGGATGTGGTAGCCATGGGGGAATGTTGTGGCAAAGTCAGTACTGCCTGGTCCAGTATTAGAAAACCTTACACTTTTATGGTTAACCAAACAAAAGCCGATTTTAAAACTACACAATTACCTTTCAGTTTCTACATTTTTCATAGCTCGCCTCAACAATTCTCTAATCTTAAAATGATGTATAAATTCCAAAAATTAGACAAATCAAAGCAATTACATTTGTCCTCATTCCAATGCAGAAAGTCCCACTTTCATTATAGACCACAGTGTCACCATTGTTAAGCCACGAAAGTGGTGAATGGAGATTGGGTGGGGGGGTTGTTAGATTTAATTACTCAGACTAATTTTTGCATCCTGAATACCAAACATCTCTTATAAGCTAAAAGAAAAAAAATGTTTACAGATTTCCATAACTTTTTTACTACATATGATGCAATGTTAATGGCAATTTTAAAATTTAAAAAAAATGTCTGGCAGAAAGATGGTCCCAATGGACCTGATCCATCACTGCTGTCATATCAGTGTGTAATTTGGTAAGTAAACAGGGATGTTACTGTACAAAAGAGATGCACAGGGAACTTTACTCATTTGTAAACAGACATATGAAGGGGAATATACATTAGAGAATGGCCTGATATATTTCCTCATTAGTATTTTAAGAGAGCTTATCATATTTTTGGTATGAATTACAGATACAGTAAAGAAAAGGGCTTTGGCAAGGATATAGCATCCTATTGGGGAAAAGATTTGTTGCACAAACCAAGCACTTGAAAGAAATGTTAGCAGCACACCAACACCCCACTCCACCCCCATTTCATCATGGTTCATTCAAATCGCTATCATTCCATCACAACAGTTTACGATGTAATAAAAACATATTTATCACATTTGGAAGCCAAAGATGGCTTAGCGAATATAAACCTTTCAACGGAATATATACTTGAAGGTGAAAGATGTAATAAGTCTTGATTTAAAAGTATGAACACGGAATGTTGTGCCCTAAAGGTGTCATCTGTTATCCTCTTCCTTCCCATACTTAATTGCATTAGGAAATATATTCACATTTATCATGTTACCTTTGTTAATCTAGGATGATGTTGAGAGAGACAGTAAAATTAATCACATCATTAACAACTTAAATCCCCATGGGTGTGAATTGATATTCTTTCAGCAGCTGGTAGAGATATGTACAGGTAAATCAAAATACTGGCAAACATGAATGATACATGTAAAGAATCTGCAACAGAACAAGGTCTTTTTTTTCATCTCTGTAATCGCTCAATCCACAAATTGCGGCCATGCCAAATATCTTGACCTCTACAGTCACAAATGACCTTGGGATTGACCTAACTTCCTGGTGGTCTGGCCAGTCATGGTGTCAAATTTCTCTGAAGAATACAAGCTTGCACATACCTGCATGGCTAGACTAGTTTTGCTAATGATACAGTTATGAATTTAAGGTGGAAATTACCACTATCAAGGCACAGCAAATCCTCTTGTTCTTAACTTCTTGTTCAGTAAAATACAAGTTTGTTTCTGATCTAGTACTCCATTCATGATTGAGGGTCTGCATGGGGTGTCCACACAACGCTTTACTCTGAATTCAGAAGAACCCCTACGTATTATGCTGAAATCAAGTAAGGCAATTACACAAAATCTGGTTGCCTCTCTACAAATTACATGCATAAGACAGCTGTCCCTATGAATGACAGGATATCAAAACAGGCTGCCTACGCCTTACTGAAAAGAGCATGCAGACCCTCCAATTTTCCACATGTCCGAAACACTTGCCAAAAACGATACCTAAATGGTGCCCACTGGGGATTCAACCTCACAACATTTCACCAAGCAGTAGTTGCATTTCTAGTTTCTGAAGTATCCTGACTCCATCCTGTCCAATGGCATGCTATCTCACATAGGGCAACCTCTATGTCACAGCTGACCTTGTTGGATTAAGAGTTATAGCCAATGGGGGTTAAGGTCTTTGGCAGGTTCCATTTGTCACAGGAGGGGGTGGCAGGGGGCAAAGTTGGGACTGCAACTCACCTAGTTTTCAAGGTTTAGACCCCCCACCATATTTCATGGAAGATCCGTGACAGATGGGTTACATAGCAGTACATGAAGATTTATGATCACTAATGTTGCATATACAGCATGCTGTTGTCACTGATAGCAGCCATTACAACTTATCATGAAGCAGGGATTCCTAACGTTATAATACCGAACACAGTTTCTCACAATAAGGTAGGACTGTAATATTCATGTGATGGCCATACATGCCGATATTAATAGGTATCATTTATCATGGAGGATTTAAATCGATATGGGATCCCCGAGATCACCCAGTTTGCAGAATGAGCTCATATCTTATACCAGCAGTCCCAGTTATCATACCTGCGGTGATGTTACAATGAGTAAGAATTAATCAGGCACAACTTAACAATGGTGTTGGTCTAGGTACAATCTCTGATTAATGTATTATACAGGCTTATCATATCTTATTTGTGAGAGACTTATTTGGATAAACACAGTGGTCTATTTAACATTTTCTTTCAACTAGAGGCTGCGACTGTTGGACAACCAAAAATTTGACAGATCATTCAAGTTCATATACATAGAAATGAATTTCTAAAATCATATTCAAATCATAAAACAAAGGGTCACACAAAGCCATTTTGGCCACTCAACTATCACCATCTAGTGGAAAGGGGACCTAATTAAAAACAACAACTGTACATAATCATCTCACCTGTATTGCAGATAGGCTGGCCCCCCCACTTGCCGTCTGGGTCCCTTCCTCACAGTGGACCATGGGCACAACCACGTACTCAGTAGGGTAGCACATCCGCACACCACCTGTGAATGGGACGGATACTCAGCACAGTGGTACATGCATCAAAACAACACACAGTCTGCAGCAGGACCACATACCCCCTGCCTGTACATGATGTACTTAGCCCAGCATTACATGTGTGTAACAAACCACCTTCAGGGATGGCATGTACTTATCACAGCAGCACAGTACATGTACCTAACACATACTGGTGTGTATTACCAAGGTAATACATCTGTGATGTCCCCACTAGTACAACTAAACCCGGTACCTATATCTGTAAAATTGTTTAGGTACAGACCTAACATCTATACCTAAACAAAGTAAAACACTAGTGGACACCATTTCTTTAGACTAAAGTCAGAGATGACAATTTTGATAACCTTATAGCTGAAATTAAAGCGAAAACTAGACTCCTTCTGATATTCAAATATAAATGCTCATACGAAGATGACAATTTACCACCATTTACCTTAACTGCTGTACCGTACCTGGATTTTTGTTTAGGTACACAGCCCTAAGTACAACACATTCAACCACTATACACTATGGGGAGATTAAAAAGGGGATGAATGCTCACCTACGACAACCTCCACCGCCACCGGCAGCGTGCTACTGGCGTCCCCGGCAGCCCCCACGTCTGCGGAGGCCTGGTCGCTCAGGGGGTAGAAGTGCTTCCATTCGTCCAGAAGCCTCTGTGTGGTGGGGTCGCTGGCCTTGTAGGTGCGCCCCGTCAGCGTGGCATGCAGGCCATATGGACTAAGTAGGACTGCGCAGTGCCAACAAACATGTGGTGAGTCAAATTTTCCAAACAATTTAAAATATGATAGGCAGTTCAGTCTTTCAAAAGTAAAATGCCGAATGGAGTTAGCCGTGTAACAACTAGTGCTGAAGATTCTATCCAAAAAGTTTTATTCCAGATGAAGTACTGTAAATGCAGCAATGTTTGCAGGGATTTAATTTCCTAGTAGAGAGAAAATGGGGTGTTCATGTTCAAGTTCGCGTTTGAAACAATAGTAGCACTATAGTCACATAATGGAAACGCTTTTCACTTGGATTTTGAGTTGGCAGTAAAGAGTTCACTGCAAAAAACGCGAACTTAAAACCAGCGAACACTTCTGCATTTACAGTAAATCAAGCCTGCTCACCATGGAAGCCGCCCGCGGTGCCCTGCACGTTGTTGAGGTGTTGCGCCGACAGACGCTCCACCAACTGGTGCTCCTGGATCTCCACGCTGGTGCATACTGTGCTCTCGCCATGTAGGAAGAACGAGAAAGCGCACGACAGGTACTCACTGAAAACAAGAGAAGAACGGATGAATTTAGATTGGAATGGAAGTGCATCTCCTTCAAGTTAAGCTAACTTTCGACAGATCATGACAAGTACAGATGCTCTCAACAGTACATACAGCTTCAATGTACTACAAGACAAATTTTCCTAGCTCTCTTCCACAAGTACGGCTGCATAACAGAACAAGGCTTCATGTGCCTTCCTAATGACTACCACCATTTCTAGCACTATGCACGTCGGGAGAGTGCCACCAGCCAGAATTGGACCTGACATCCCTTTACACGTGAACCATGTGTTCCCTCATGTATTCTGATGGCACAGGTGACATCAAAAACAGTCGCTGGAGACCCATCACCATGATCAATGGAGAGCATATAATATGCCATTTCCACATGACATATCCATGTGCCATGACGTATACAAGGGTTAGGAGAGACAGCTATTACTTGGACAATGGAGCATTTGTACTGCATAACCATACCAGCAAAGTACAACTATGCTACCTTAAATCAATCAAAATCATACACATCCATACATGCTTAGGAAAAATGCCAAATGTCTATGGCAATTCTACAAGCTAGTATACCATCATTTAGAGACAATTCTGAAAACAGCCCTGTGGCAAGAATATAATACAAGAACCTTGAATATCATTGGAAAGGGAGGGAGGCTTGAGGGATGAATGCTTTGGACATGAGCACTTAGCACCAGTCACCTTAGATTTGCAGAGTTATTCTTTTGAAAATTTTGAAGACACAATATTGGAAGCCCAATATCATGTTATTCGGGTGTACTGTACAATTTACATGTCAAGTGAAAGAGCAAGCTTCTCTCACAAGCACAGCATCTCTATTTTGGTCACAAAATATACAACCTACAAAGGCACGTGTGTTCAGTGTTTATGCTCACTTTCCATAAAAAGACTGGAGCTAACTGCACTTCTTACTTGGCTCTAAGCCATAACAAATTTTGAATAGGATTTTGAGTCCTTTTTCCAGTGGACCAACTCCAGTAACATACAGCCCCCCTCCCCTTACACTATACAGAGTACTTGTTGAAAACACCTGTGATATACTGTGAGTGTACTACAACAATAACCATTCATGGCATAATGATGCTTTAGTCTTTACTGTGTTATGATTCCACTTCCATGTATCTATAAAATCTACAGCCTAAAGGTCAAAAATTATATTAGAGTATCATGTCAACATGATACCTTCGAGCAATGGATGTACAGTAAATATTTATGCAAATTCTATTTCAAAAATTCCTACACTTCAAAGTTTACATGTCACAATCAGTTATCTAAACTGATCCCAGAACATCCCCACATTTTCATTTCAGACCTACATTGCTCTATTATGTCTATTCTCATTGCTTCAACCACAGTAAAACAACACAATCAGACAACAAACTAAGCTCCCCCGAGACGAGACAGACCCATCCCTCCAGCACAGGCCAGTTAGGGACACCAGTGCCAAATTACATTATACATCCCCAGCCTGTGAACTAAATAGCCCTGGTTGTAAAGGATGATCTCTTAGCCGTGGATCTAGTTAAACCGCGATAACCATCAGTATGCAGGCTACGCAGCTACGTGCCCGGTCCTGCGCTCGCCACGATAAGCGCACGGGGGTCTATAACGCACGATCTTCCATAATGCCGCCACCTGAAGATAAAACGAGATTTGGAAATGACGATATTTTCCCCGCCATTGCCCAAGCCTGAAATTCAAACCCTTGCTGCCCGAACTTAATTCCAGAGGTCATGGCACAGACAGCAACAGCTAGGAAGCGACCTTTGCATTATAGTGTTGAGACATATTTACTGCATCTTGTGTAGAAAATGAAGCGTTATCAACTGGGGTAATTAATTAGCTTAATGTGATAGGGAATGGTGTGGGGAGGAACATTCATCATAGACAAGCGTGAATTCATAGGGCTGTAACTTCCTATCTAATTACTGTATCAATCAATTTCAGGGGGTGAAGTAAACAGTCCTTGAAATGAAGAGGGATTCACTGGGAATCGACTCAGGAACTGTGGTTCAAACAATGATGACCCAGGCTCTCAGTCAATACCATCTGAAGCTGCCTTAACAAAATGTACTGGTAAATCCCTCTACAATTTTCCTTTCTATCCACAGGATTCTGATTGAGACTGACAACTGAATCCTCATTCTAAGATTCAAGAAGCAACAACTATTTGACTCATGCCAAAAATCTATCTAAATTTATTTCACCGAAAACTTAGGTTGCTCGATTTGATGCTATATCAAGCTTATAATGTTCTAAATAAAATCTGTACAGCATCATACTTTTTCAAGGAAAAAAAACAAGTTTTCCAAGAAAGTTTGCTACGTTTGTTATTACTAAACTGCTAATTCAGGTGAATGTAAAACTTGAACTTGTAACAATAAAAGATCATTACTTCGAGGAAACCCAGGTATAGCCTGTCCACCTTTATTTGTAACATCTCTAATAATCGCCACATTCCAACTGTAGCAGATTGCAATGCCCTTGGCCAAGGACGTTGGAATTCCATGTAGCACCGCTCCATTCCGCATCCTTCCCTGTAGACTCATCAACCCGCGGAAAGATGGATATTCCGGATCACTCGTGGAGACGGAGCAGTTTGGCCGACTGGGCGGCGGCTATTTGGCCATCAGTGATGCGCGCTGGTGGATCAGTCCGGTCCCTAAGTGACACAATCCGCATTACTGACCCATGCTCCGCAGACACAGGGGAGGGTGGTTAACCTTATGGCGCTGGACTCCTGGAGAGATTCAGTTTGCCCAGGTGTAAACTGCCCAACTGCTGTTACATGAATGGTTTTCCGGTGACGTGAAAGCAAAGACAAGCTGCCCTACCCTATTGATCGGGACACCCAAATGTGCCCCTGGCAATCATAGGAAGATTAAGTACCTGCTATCCGATTTGCATGGTTACTTTTGGATGTATCCATCGGTGGGGGCTACAATTTCAGGCAAAACCACTCCCTGACAAAGACATTTTCCTGGTCAAGCAATGTAACAATCTAAAATGAAGCCTAACAACATCAAAATGGCACCACAAACATGTCCTGATATATCATTACCTGGTCAATACCTTCCTGCAATCTTGGCGTAGTTCGAGACTTATGGAATGGAACATGAAATGTCAAAACACACAACTGCTTGTAGCGATGAAAGTACAGTATATCATGGAACTGGAACTTACCAACTATTTCAGTCAGATTTAGAAAGAACAAAATAAATGGGGAAATGGCTAAACAGCACAAAATTGCACCACAATATTGGTAGGAGGTTATTGCTGTTGGCTATCCTGAATATCAGCTATATGTAAAACAAAAATATCTTTCATAGGCGGTTGGAGTCAAAATGCTTGTATCTATCTTCATACATGTCCCACTTTTTTTTTTTTAGACCCTTCACAGATACTGTCACAATGACTACATGTGCACGCTTCCCTATAAAATTCTAGCTGTTTTATAACAATGATAACATATCAATAACCCTACACTTTACACATCAATTAACCTTGATTTCTAAAATACAATTTCATTACTGTAGAAGAAGTAAATTAAGAGCCAAGTATTCAAGTCCTGAGTTCAGTTGATACTTAAGAAGGCTGAGTACGAACATGCTATGTTGAGATGATGTTAGCACAGAGTGCTGAATGTGCCCCGGGCCCTTTAGTATATCTCACTCCAAATTCCTGGGGTCATTAATCTTGTGCTACAGGCATTCATCATGCAGAACACAGCATTCCAAATTCAACTACTTCTTTCATTGCACAGCTATCTCCACTGCTTTGGGAGACTGGTATGTTCAAGAGGAATTTAGGAATATCATTGCTCATGATGGATAAAATTTACGAGAACAAAAGAAACATATTCTTTTGATTTTCCATTCTACCTGTTGTACTGGAACCGTTTTGTCTTCCATTTCAAACAAAAGCCCACCCTTATCAATCTATTTTTACAATCTGTTAAAATAGTATCTTTTCAATGCCACATCTAAACACGCGCATCTAAAAATGATGCATGACAGTAAAATGGCATTGTTTTGAAATTGCTTACAAATGGCTGTGTTCTTGAGTAGCAATCCGAACATTTTCTCTTCTTGCAAACAAGTAGTTTTAAACTCTGTGCGAAATTGCAATGGCAAAATAAAAATTCCATATAAAATTAAGAAAGATTAAGCTAAAAGCTTCTCTTTGACAACCTCCCAGTATGCCATCCGTCAGCCTTCTACAGCCGAGGTGCCGCCATGTTAACAATTCTACACATGTACAAAATCATGCCACTTGGCAAGAGATTTCCCTTCAGGTTGTATAATGACATTTAGGAATGAATAATTGATGTCCGCCCCAGCACACAACTCCAAGGGCACTGTGGCCAACCCCGAAAACAAAAGGGAATGCGCTCAGCTACAAATGGCAAACAAGGAAAAATGCTGATCCAGCATTTTGAAGGAAGACTGAACGAAACATTTTACACTTATTCTCAAAGAATTCCCTCTTTTCCAGTTGTGTAAACTAGGGCATTTATAACACACTCCTTTTCATCTTTTTCTCATTTAGATGATTTTCATCTGATATGGTAGGTTGCTTGATTAAAAGACAGCACAGTAGCTATGCATAATATGCCCCAGATAAATTCCAGCAACTTCAACAGGCGAATGCATATGTTAAATCCAAGTTATAATTGCTTTCAGATCTATGCCAAGGTTCCTTCATGTATGATCATATCTGGCAGGTCTGAAGCCTCCGTACATATGTTAGATCAGATAGACAGGTGTGACTGATATCCTCACCTCTTGCACTCTGCCATAAAATATCTGCTATAAATCCCATCCCTAAACCCTGAAACAGCCACCAGCAAGCCCTATCAGTAACGAGCCTAATCATACCACCACCTCCGAAACAGCTGGTCATACCTGGCATTTTGTGTCCTTCTAGTGGGTTTAAGGTCATATGGATGATGTTATGTCCCTAGAGAGTTCCTTCCTGGTATCATACCATGCATCTTTAATCAATACTGCATGTACTGTACACTAACCCAAGTGTGTGTGTGCTGTAAATCGCGGCAAGCTTCTATTACTCTGGGTGGGACACTGGCGCCTGGATTTCTATCAGGTGACATCAGTGGTGATAGTCTAACAAACCCTAAACAGAAGTTCAATCCTGGCTCCTTTTCCCCTGATCTTGCACATTTCCATATCAGATCTTTCCTCTGCTACATTCTGCCACTAATCCTGGGTAAACTTGAGGTCAGCAGTTGTTATAGCAACAGTGGTTGTCATAGCAACTGTTGCAAACTGTCTCCTGTCAACATAGCAAGGGGCAGATTGGCAGGGACAGGCCAGGGGATGAGGGGAGGGGACTGTTATAGGGGAGGATCCATAAACTATGAGAGGGAGGCTGCTCTAATGGATACAGATAATCACTAGTTGAACTACAGACAAAAACATGGTTAAAAGATGAATAGAATTGATAGGCCCATGCAAGGACATTTGGATCTACTTTTCAAACAAATTTTGAATTGACCCTGTATTTGTATCAAGTTTATCCCAGAAATACCTGTTTTCTGCTCTTCTTCTTAACCTGTTTTTGTTTATTTTCATGTTTACGTGGAGAAACCAGAGGTCAGCTGAGGCAGGCACTTTGCTGCTACTTGGTGGAATTCTGCCATCTCCACCTTTGGCCCTTAAGTTTCCTGCCACATTCCAAGAATGCTACAGAGGACGCTCAAGTACCCACCGATTTATCAATATTTAAATCACAAGTCCATTCCTCAGTTAAACAACAGCGTGTTCCAGTCCTGTACATTGCCAATGCATGCTACATGTTGTACTGTACTTCCATACCTGTATGAATCTGACTGAATAAACTGAAATATTGGCACAGGGTTTTTTACTTTCAGAAGGAGAAAAGCTGCCATTAGTTGAAGAGTCGTACACTTGTTGAAAGAGTGAAACCACAAGAAGATGACCAGGAGTTAAAAATAATTCTGAATCTAAACAAGGTTTCTTGTGGCCTGACTTGCTTGCTTCTCAAATTGCATGTTTCTTTCCTAGCCTGAAATACTTCAAAGACATAAGTCACCAACTTCAGTAGGGGCATCTTCACTGGTTAGCTTTACAGAACAACTTGCAGCTTGATGTGCGAAAGTTACGTGTTCAGTGCAATATAACCAGCTTCTGCCGCACAGCAGTACTGCGAAGCTGGTATGTTACGCCAAAGGGCAGTAATACCAGCTATACAGATACAGACATCTTTACATTTTGATCAAGATACCAATCAAGTTTCATGTAGATAGCTACCTGCTTTTTACCTATTAAGGTAAACAGATTGGTAGTGCCTAACACCTGTCACTTAAGATCAATATAACACCCAAGCCTGATGCCAGTTCAAAGGCACAACAAACACCTGTGATGTACAAACAAGGGATCACGCCTTTCTGTTCTAGTAACACTGCAAATCCCACTGCAGACTACATGCTCAAAGACAGGTCATAACAAGAAGTCTTCCTGTACATCGGTTATGGGTTATGGGTTAGGCAGCAGGGAGATGGTTAGATACCCATATATGGATATCAGGGATTTTCTAACAGTAACAGGGCAGTTACAAGTATCAAAATCAACCTTATACAAATATTGGTTTGGCACATATTGATATTACATTTCTGTTTTAAATCAAGCGGTGACATGTTTTCTCATTTTCTGCTTACAACTCAACAGAAACTTAATATAACCTGTGTTTGTGCTTATATTTTTGTCTAAACAATACTTCACCTACATTTCTTAAACACACATCGAACGAGCCAGTGGATAGGTAGCACCTACTGGAGTGATGTTTATGCTAATTGAGGCACCCCTTGTTTGTGTAATGGTTCCGTACAGCAGCCAGAAATTGATGGACGACAACTAGTTCAGACTGGCCTGTAGCCAGCGTGGTGGGAGAGATTTCTTCCCTCTCAGAGAGAATCAACACTTGTGGGAGAGATGAGAAAGGAGCTGATCACGCAACCCTTCCCCTGACCTACCAGTGAAAGTGTAGGGTTACCCTTGTGGAGGAAATAGGGCCTTGACTGGGATAACATCAACAACACCTAGAACTAGGTCTGTGTGCAGGTACACTGTAGAGAACCTGTAAAATTGTTCAGCTACAGGTCGAAACCTGAACTTCACCATGTCTCAAAGATGACACTTGTATAATTAAAAGTTAGGGATGATGATACTATTTCTTTGAGACTAAAACATGAAAATCCCCATGCAAAGAAAATAATAAACAAAACCTTTGAGAAATCGCTTCCATTTATTCGTGTAACGCCTCAAATTTCATCTGGCAATAATTCTGACCCACCACTCTTACATAGGCTAAGATTAACCTTCAACCTACTAAGGTAGCCATTTGGCACCAACTTTGTAATGGACATGAGGTTAGTCAGCAGGGAGAAGGTTAAGAGAAAGTAAATATACATGTACCAAGAACCAACAATTCTAAATTTTTGCTTTTGTTGTTTTCCTACTTCACTCCTGCTGAATGAAGTGAGAAGCCCTGTGAGAAGGTGGTGCTTAGGTTGTAATGAGATCTGACCACATCACAAGTACCCACAAACAACCCTGTAAACCACTGCCTCTTCACACCACCATGTTTCACATTTATGGACCTCCACTGTTGTCAATAAAGACAGGACCCGTCAAATACATGAACAACATGGAGATAATTTACACCTGCATGACAACAAGCAAAGTAATCATGATCGTTTAAGTCCTAACAACTTCATAACAGCTGTTGTCAATGGATTTGAGGACTACAAAGCCAATACACACTCATGTTGTTCACAATACACTCAAAATCAATCAGAGACTTAAAATGGTCTTCAGTAAACTCTGAGAATGAAATCAATTCAATACCACTGTCCTGACATTAGACAAGTAGTATGTAAGTGACATATGTAAGTTATAATGTAACAATAGCTTGCCAAAATTTATCTTCATATGTAGTATAAAGCACTGTCTTATGTTCTAACACAGTAAAACAATTCCTTGATCAGATGTATTTTTATTGTAGAACCAAATGATAACTGAATAATTTTGAATGGCTCAGTGGATAACATTGCACAAGTTCCACACAAATATTTTCATCTATCTAAACTTCTCAAGTATGACATGTCATGCCCTACATTCCCAAAAGCTAGAAACAACACCTATATGTAGAGACAACCAGTGGAGGTCCTACTAAAGAACAAGGGGATCTGGTTTAGGCTACAAAACACCCAGAGTAATGGGGGAACGATTTCTGTGTCAGGTATCATGTGTCTGTCATGTCTGTCTGACAAATTCACAACCATCAATAAACACTGTAACCCTACTCCAGCCCTGAACTCCAAGTGCCCCCCTCCCACAAACAATCTGGCACTATTGCTTCCTATTGGAAATAGGGATGAACCATTAATTGTTATGTTGGAGGCTAACCAAAGGTCTTAAACCACAAATATACAAGCACAAACCCCCTGATGAATATTTGTGGTTCCTCCTTTATACTACCAATAAAATATCTGACTAGTAACAAAGAAAGGCAGCTAGGCCCACATCTTTTAGTGTCAAATTAGAGATATTCTAGCCTTTCAACAGTTGCAGAAGCCTAAAAATAAATACAAGGACCATGGACTGTGGAAAGAGGCTAAAGAAGTTACCATTTATATCAACTACTAATAAGAAAGCATTTAGATGGGTAACAGCTGCCTGTAGAATTTCTCCTATTTTGGTCCAACCCCCTATTGTGAAAATCTGTATGGTTCATTCCAAGTTCACATGAATACATTATCTATGATCAACCAGCAGCACAAGTGAGTAAAACAATCCATATCCACATTTCATTTACTTCAAACAAGTCATCATTGACTCCAAATCTCTCGTCTCATTTTCCTGATTGATGTTTAAATGGTGTACTAGTAACAACATATTTTGAACAGCTCTCTCAGTCAGTGTAATAATCTTTCAACATGTCACAAATCTGTTCACTGAGGGTCAAAGGTTGCCATCCCATAATGACCCCATGACAGCTGGCAGGTGGTCTATTCATAAACACCAGTCCTTCTTCAAACACAAACACAACTCCCATCTGTCTTTAGTCTCACAGGAAGACACACATCTTACAACAGTTTCCTCCTCATTATAAAGGACATTGTTAGTTCAAACAACAAGCTTTCAAATGCTTTCTTCTGTCAGCGCCATTGCCTGGGAGGAAGTTTTCCTGATTAAAATTTCTGCTGCAATCCTCTCTTGTGATCTGATCTGGTACGGTTTGAACCCTGACCTGAACCTTGACCTTTAGCTTGCTGGGGCAATTCTACTGTTTCAATTAATCACAGATAGTGAAGTATCTCCAAGGTTAAGTAGTTAGTAACTATTTAATCTGAAATGGTGCTGAACATTTTTACAACAGAGACTTCTCAAGCATAAACTTCATAAACATCCTGTTAATGTTTAACTACATGAAAAGGAAGCCTCTCAGGAAATACATGTTTACGAGCCACTTCTATTCCAACATATATCTATAATAACATAGCAGATCACCTATCCCTTTTTGTCGCAAAGAATAGTCTAAAGTCAAAGGCATGTTCCTCATGTTTAACGATCGGCGACCCTGATAAGCCGGTACCTGTAACAATACCTGCCAACAGGTGTGGGCTTTGTGCAAGGTGTCGTGCCCCAAGGCGGGGCCAGGTGAGAACAGGCCAGGTGTACAAGTCGGAGTAGATAACTGTGCCAGCATGCCTTCTGCACTGTCTGTCTGCACAGTAGACTACTGCAGACAGGACTGATAAGCAATCCTTTGTTCTCACTGCAAAATATGTCATCCACAATACAACTAGATCTATAACAATTTTTGAAGGATATGCAAGTTATGATTCAAGGGTGACTAGGGGCCATACTCACATGAATCGATGTCAAGGCCAGTTAATAAACACACAATCTTGAGCAACAGGTTGGCTATTAAAACCCACAAGCACATCCAGCAAAGTGTACAGGAACTTTTGGATAGCCACTCTAAGTCACGCTTCTTTTCCGGATGGTAGATGTCTTGGAACGTCGTGCCAGACTCCTTGTCACCAGGGCCAGACAGACAGATGGCACTGACACATCACCGCAAACTGGTTCATCAATAACCCGCACACAGGAGTTTCCACAAACAAACCATTTCCACCACATCTCAGACTAACATGTTTGGGTCATAGTCATACATCAACCGCAGGATAAGCCATACCTGAAAATCATACTGGTATCACAGGAGACATACCAAACAACATGTCGGCTTTGAAGTTAACTAACAGACATACCAGTAATAATTCAAAGCTCACAACAACAGATCTAAAACATGAACAAAGAAAAATACATAATATCAGATGTGTAAACACATAACAAACAATATGTAGCTTGTACTGCTGAGTATCTGTTACACATAACTAGTCTATCTTTGAACAGGCTCATAAAAATACCAGGATATTGTAACATCTGTAGCATGATTTTATCTATCCAATGTTTCCGAAAATGTCTCCAATGATAGGCTAATAAGACACAAGCACAAGTGACAGAAATGGAGACCAGTCCAGACTACTTGAATATTCGTGGTTTATCATGTCAATGAATGTTAGAATCTTAGACATCCAGCAAATGATATTCAACGACTGTTTGCAAAATCTGTCCAGTTGCTTGAGTACCTGTTATCTTGTGTATCAACAACAATGATCTCTGATATTCGTAACAATTATATGAGAGGGAAGGGTACTATTTTGGTTTGACAGGTTGCAGAGGAATCTCCACAGGTAAAGAGCTTATTCTGAGAAGCAGTACTTAACCTGGCCTGGTACAGAATATAGGTCACTCACTGAACCAACCAAAATAATCCATTTTGTCATCTCAGCTGCTGTTGTTGAACAATTGTATACACATGCTCAGTTTATCGGCAATGTTTTAAACAGAAATTTCATCAGGTGAAATGCTATAAAACTACAAGAGATCAGATTTGTTACAATCATAACTTTATGTTTCAGACAGAACCTGCAATTTGCAAACTATAAGCTCTGATGACTTCTTTAACTTCAACTTTTGATAGTCTTAGTTCTAAAACCAAGCAATTCTAACAGCTATGAAAAGACTAACAAATTGATACACTACATCGCTACAATGGTATTCTGCACAGAGTAATATATACCTCAGAACATTGCTGATAATACAGTGCAAACAAGATGTGATTATTGCTTATGCCAAGGTTGCAGAGGCATGATGAAATGTGTAATAAGAAGGAAGGGTCACCATCAAATAGGTGTTTAAGTCATATACTGATATAGGTGGCCTTAACCATCAATTTATGGCTATGTTCACAGATCAGTTGGCATACATAAAGCGCTATTTTGAGTGAACTACTTTAACATTCAAGCCAAGTTTTGTAACCCAAAAAATTAATAGCAGATGAGCCAACCAATCTTCTTTTACCATCCCTTGGAAATCAGTTACTTTGTTAACTGAAAGGACCACCCTAAAGATTAATATAAATAAATAAATAAACAACTATGATTTTCCATGTAAAATCAAATTGCAACAAGTTTTATAGTTTCTTCAGGTATCATTTCTTATTACCACCTACATCATGTAGCATTTGTTAGAACTAGCAGCTTTGTAAATTGAACTAAAATGGTATATATCATAATAACCTATTAGATCTACAATCTATAGTGAGAACATTTACTTAAGAAATAAAAACTCTTATGTTTTTATAACACAGCATAACTAACAAGACTGGTATGTTGGTGAAGTCAGTTGGTATTGTAAACCACAAAAAGGTCATTACATGGCTAAGAGCAAACCTGTACCCCTTTCCTGTGGTCCCCACTGACCAGATAGTGGTGCTATGCAAGGCATTTCCTCTTTGGCTGGCCTGACACCCACTCAGACCTGCCGTCAAACCAGGAGTCAGCTTACATTTGACTTGGGTTTACAAAGGTCTGTAAAGTGTCTAAGATCTACAGCACAGGTGCTGTGGACCTTAGGATTGTCCTGGGCGTCCCCAAACCTAACCTGTAGCTTTCCCATGGGCTATCATTAGTACATGACAAGAGTTGTCTGCTCTGCTAAGTATGTTAACTTTCACTGGGAGAAAATATCTCTTCTGTTGGGCCGTCATCACGTAACACTTCTCTTGCATACCTCTGTGAGAATAACAGTTTCTTCTCCAGTTTTTCTGTTACACATTTGACTTAAATTAAAATCCCTCCAATTTCAAGATTCAGGGTTCCGAGATGGGGTTTTGTGCACATGAAAAATTTCAGCGTGAAAATTTGCACAAAATTCATCATATTTTTGGATGCAACTTTTGATTCTGATGATTTTATAAAATATAATACATCAAAGGGCAGGCTATTTCTTTTGTAACATTATCAACACATTTAGTAATGCAATGTTATGGATACACATTTTCTACCACTTTTATCTTCAACCTTTAACAAAGCACTCTTTCATGTGAAACACTTCAATGTTATTTGCACCTAACTATTGGAGTCATCTAACCCCATAAGTTGCAGGAATGAAAACATGTTTTTGACCCAGTTGACGACCAGCTCAACACTTGAATGCTTGGCAACTGTTCAACTGCAACTGCATCCTTGACCTCTGACCTCCCCAGCACAAGAGAAAGGTAATGTTGGCTTTAGCCATATGTTTGCATCTAAAGTAGGGACACTGACAAAGGCCTGAAGACAGTAGGTGTAATAGAATTAATTTCATCAAAGGTTGTTAACTGAATTTGTAGAATTTGACGTACATCTTAGATCTGTAAACAGCTAGATGATTAAAATGTGTTGATAAACATGGACCCAGAAATAGACATGTTGCTACACAGGTTAGTTTTTCCACACCTATTATATGCTTACTCAATATTTGGAAAAAAAGCCATCCATGATATAGACTACTTCATGCCCTAGTTTGGCCTATGCCTTTATGCCACAATCATCATCAACAAAGTAGTTCCATTTCATACTTCAGCTATACTGCTCTCTTTGGGTCACTAAAAACCAAAACATAAAAGCAAACAATTCTTCAGGTACACATTCACTCAGATTTTCACGTTGTGCTTGAACTTCAAATCCACCCCATCAGAAAACCTACAGGCTACTCTGAGCCCAAAGAGAGCCAGAAATGGTTTCACCAGGTATAGATGGCTCAGGTGAACACTCTGGATACCTAACCTGGCATGACCAGTGGAGACTTGTCACATTAGTAACCCAAAGTGGGTTAAGGCAAGGGCTCAGGGCAGGAGAAAACTATCTCTTCAAAACCAACAAGTCTCCCTATCCTCCCCGCTCCAAGAGTCTTATCACTGCTTGGGCAATCTCCCCCTAGTCAAGACATCAATATAACAGTTGCACACAAATTAGGTGAGAATCCTCTGTGCAGGTTAGGTCCCTACTGATTACCCGAGCTTTCTTTGAGCTCACTTTGCAGCAGCCCTCAAAGCAAGTACAACAGCAAAGAGGTCTTAGGAGTGATCGAAGTCTTAGCAACAAAAAGGGGGAAGGCACTCGTGTCGAGCCCCGTTGTATGGGGGAGATAAGCCGCTCTAGCTAAATGGACCCTGTCCCCTTAGAATGTTGTTGGAGTTATAACAGTTACGAAAGAGCATTTCTTCAAAGAACTGGATGTAAGGAGCTGAACTGGGACATCACACTGGCCGAAGACGATAAATCTGCCTATCATAAACTGCTATCACAACACACACACACCTGTCTCAAGAAGTGGTACAGGTGTTGTGTTTCATGGCAGACTGGGCGTGACCCACATCTTAAGTTCCTTTGTGCAAACCGAAGGTGAGATCGATTGTAAACAGACACCCATCTTTCTTCTACCAGGTCTGATCACTTCTCCCAGACATGTTATTCCAAGCCGGTTTGTTATCATCAATAACAAAAACCTTCCCTTCTACACTTTATGGCAGAAATTGTCACAAGAAGCATTAGGTTTTAAGGCTGCCAGTTCTACCTGTCTTGTTAATAAGAATAAGGACGGCAATACAGTAGCCTTAATAAGGGTAAGTAGGTTTTAAATGTATAATTTATGATTACTTCCTTGCGTGTGCGGCTTTTACAAGCTTTGAATGTAGGTCAGGGTGGTGTAAAATGCTTGGTTGCTTCTCGGTTATTTGCTCAAGCGCAGCTCACAACAGCAAGGTGTGGGTACCCACCTGCCACTGGGAAAATGTTGTGACCATAACATTTATGGCAAGCGGACCTGTGAGAGGCCATGTGCTCATGTATGTGGTTACGGCATTGGTGACGACCAAGGCAACTCCAAAGCCAGCTTTTCACCATAGCTAAGGTAATGGCACTTCCTTCAATACATACTCAAGGGAGCTTATTTAACACCTAGACAGGTATATCATAATTTACACCCTCAATATATTATGACTTAACAGTCTAAATTAACTCACAAGTGGCAGGCCAATAAACTGAAACATGTTATACATTATCAACATTAAACTGCAGTTGTTATGGCCGACTGGTGTTATTTGCTTTTTACTTGTCTTGGAATCACTCATGATATGTTTATACCTCTCTCCATATGTGATAAATCAATTCATATGGAAAAGTAAGGAATCTTTACAGTGCAGTGAAGTGTATAAGTAACAAGTCTACCAGACACATTCCAAGCATACTCTAGGCAGCAATGACATGAGAAGTTATGTCTAAAGCTTTCCCGATGGCTCCTAGTCTCACATACGTTACGATAAAAGGCTATAGTTACACTATATGAATGTATTAATCAACATGCCCATGTAATATTTGAAATCATGGCACAAATTGTTTTAATTCACAGAGTACCACTGCTACCACCATGGAATCATAATGGTAGTATTGTTACCTTAATTATCATGTAAGCTTCCCAATGGGGCGAAATTAACTTCTGTCATTTGCATTAAATTTTCGCGGAATGCCATTTTGGTACCCCAGGAATTTGTGGTTCAGACATTTCCTCTTCAGAAGGCAAATCGGAATAAAAGCCACAACTATCAATCAATCAATCAATCAAAGCTTTGACAAACAGGTTGTAAATCCAGGTAACTCAGAGGGCAACAGTCTTAATCTAGTTAAAAACAAATCCCCTTTGATTAGACTGCACCGAAACTAACCTAACCATTTCATTAACAAGCGAAGATCCCAATATTACCCTATAGATTTGGCTTACTACAAAATCGACATCCTGTCAAAAGCTAGGTAGCCTGAGTGCCATCGTAGTTAGTTTATCAGGGCTCCCATACTCTCACTAGGATAACACTCAGCGTAAAAGCTTGGTAGAAAATATTGACAAATTGTCAGAACTACTGGCAAGCATATAGATATAGGCATGCCTCCAGAGTTTCAAACTTTCAAGATTCCATTGCTTTTGGTTTAATTTGCATGATTTAAACAGCATTATCATTGTCATACAGCAAGATTTTTGTTACATACTACAGTCTCCAATGCTGAACCTTATTTATCTAGAAAGATCTTCTATCTCCGCAGGGTCTATGCTAACAGTCACAGCGTTGCCAGGAGTAGGACAGAATGTGACACGAACAGCTTGCTTTCTTCTCAACATCGAACAAAGCCAAAGACACCTGCCAAGAACATATGTGGTCTCAACTCTACCCAGTGCAACTTGCCCCCAACCTTCCGCTACCAGATGTAAAATACATCACAGTGACAGAACAGACAATCAACGCTTTTAGAAACTTCACATGGGCAATAGTCAGGACAAGTTATTCAATTCCAGAAGTAAAAATAATAAACGCCAAGGTAACAATATGACAGAATGATAAACTACACCCCTTCCATGACAGAAATGGTGGACACCAGCCAAATTAAGCACTGGAGACTCCACTATCTGTGTTCTAATATAAGCTGTCTAGACAAGCTTGACACCTGACAGGGAATATCAACCCTTCAAATCTCATTTCAGAAATGACCTAAAGAGCCAAAACTGTTGCCCTTTTGACAGTACTTGGTCTTTTTGTTTACTTTCTTTTGAAACCATGTTTCCTGCCACAAAAAATACTGCTAATCATTCAGCATCAGAGTCACTGACAACTCACAATAGTGACAGTAATTCCTCTCAGGTTCTGAGATTTGCTGGGAAGCTTTCTAAAGGCCGAAATCTAGATATCCGAGTAATGAAAAATACCACAATACCTTACAGTAGGTTTCGGCAAAAAATCTTCCAAGAGGTAATACTGTACAGTAAATATTTCACCATACACTTTTCAGCATTTTTGCCAACATTTTCAGCATATGCACAAAGGAGAAAGGACTCACTAAAGCTGTGTACTTACCATTTGTCGTTCTCATCAGTGCCTTGAATGTACGGCCGCACGAACCACCTCCCCAACCGTACAAAGTCCGCAGACAGCAAGTATCTGAATAAAAGAGAGGGAAAAACAACAACACCCCGCCATCAGACTAAGCGAACAACACACAATAGATAAACATGACCCGCGACGCGACCTTTCGTGTGCCGTGCAATGGTGTCATTTGTGAAACAGGTAAAACACCCTCCAATGGAACTACAGGTATTGTTTACTGCCACTTGGGGGTTTCCAGGAAGGAGTCATTCGCTACATTTAGCTGTGAAAAAAACACCATATGGGACCCCTTCTTTTCCTCGCGTTCAAGGAAGTCATGGCCTTCGGACAATTTTCCAACCTACTTCTCTTCCTGTCTTACTCTCGAGGGCACTGGGTTATTTTTGTGTCCCAGATAGAACAGTTACCACATATACAGGGGGAACATGTCTAATCTGTTGGTTTGCCTGGGGCCACATTGTCAAAATTTGTCAGGTCTCTGTGGAATTTCTTCACCTGCATAAACGATATCTATAGCCTGGAGCTGACTAAACTACAACCTGGGGAAAACACATCAATACATTAATGTTCTCTCAGTGACAGTTATGTATTACCCTGCAGAGTAGAAATTACAATAACATGGTATATCAGCCCAAATAATCACTTATCTGTACCAGATCAGACAGGGAGGATATTCACTCTGCCAATATTATGTATTCATAATTAGTTCATAGTTTTGATTTGCGGTTGGCAACTGGTTAAAATTAACAGAAATATCTCCTCTTGTAGCTCTTATAGCTTCATTCTTAATCTATTGTCTTTGTTTGGTGGGGCTTTAGTCTTAGTTTAAAAACAATATATAATTATATACACATGCTTTCCTTACATGTATAATTTGTTAATTGATGTGTCACATATGGATAAACAAAACAAATCTGAGCATCAACCCATGCCGATATTTCTAATGCTTTCTGGTGTAAGTAACCCACATGTATAATCCCATGCAACAGTAACCGTTTGACAAATAATTTACAACAGAAACCACAATAGATCTAGTAGACAGTTACAACTCTTTTGCTGCTTATAAATACCACACTATGATTAAACACTAACACTTGGTTTTGGCAGAAGACTTTCTAAAGGGGCAGGAAGGGCTTGACAGACTTCAGGATGTTTGGATTAGATATTTAGAGGCAGTTAATAGAGCACTCAACAACAGTTCAGCTTTGAAATATAGGTCAACTAGGAATTGTCTGTGTGAAACTATTTGCCGGAGGATATTATGTTTCCATGTGATTTTCATTCCAAATACCCAATAATTTCAACATGATTTCTGGGAGGTGACAATCAATTTCAAATGTACATATAATTACCAAAATCACAGCATAGCTGTTTTGTATACATTATTATATATTTATACATATTTGGATATTTCCTGATCAAAAATTTGGTAGGATATCTTTAAACACAGGGCTGTCAATCCAAGTCTTCTGTATTCATAAAATTGTCTGTATAGTAATTTTATGCATGAGATCTAAAATTTATAGAGGGCTTCCTTCAAATATTGTGATATTTTGAAGACATTTCTGCAAGGGAAGACATCTAACGAAGACAAAAACCCACGACGCCACTTGAGCGCAGCAATGGGTGCTGACAAAATAAACGCTGGCGATGACATTTTCCGCATCGGCAGGTGGGGCGTTAGTCCGGACGTACTATCGTAATGATGAATCGTATCACGGCACCATCATACAGCATTAAGGGATAAATAATTCAGAGTGCGTTGTGATGATATGCACGCGGTGCTCAGTCGAAGATTACCTCTCAACAGCTTTGACTTCTAATTAAGCCCAAATTTGACCTCAACAAAGCCATGAACATTGGTCAACAGTACTACAAGAACCATGTGTACCTAAAAATTACACACAATTTTTCGTTATCCATAAAATTTCAATATTCAACTATTCCATGCAAAGTCATTTCTTTCCTTCCCAAATCAAAACAATCTTTGAAATATATCCTACCTAAGCCTATATTGTTGGTCTGTAATTGTTCGGGCGATCTTTGGCAAGGGTTGCTAATATAGGCAGCATGAAGTGGTGTACATATGGTCCTCCCTAATACCATTAGGTATTTTTACTCATGCAAAAATTTGTGAGTAATTGAATTTCAATTTAATCTGGTGGCACATTCTGTCACTTACTGTATGTTATTTCCTGCTCTGAAACATGCCACATGAAAAATCACCAATGATACACTTAGCAGCCTGGCTAAGCTACCACATAAATAGTTTGTGTGTACAGAATTGAATTGATTCCACTCGATAAATAATTTCTTATCACATCGGGATGCCTGCAAATGGCTTGAAATGACAACTGCCGACATGCTGGTTTCAAGTGTTAACACACATACCCTCTGCTTATCAAATTGGATTTGCTTTATCAAATTGTCACCAAAACAAGCAGTACATGCCATATTTCGTAACATTATTTCTTTATAGATGAATGCATGCAAAACATTAAGCATCGAACCACCCCAATTTATACAACCTTAAAATCTGTTTCTGTTAACTCACTGTAATTTGCATGCCACATCACCATATGGCACAATCCCAGAAGTAATTTTTTTTTTCAAACAACATCAGGTTTTCAAATTAAACATGACCTGGGGCCATTTAGTTACTTCTGAAAATAAAACATTCAAACACTTCAATGCCAATATAAAATACAGTATTCAAAACAATGACATAATGAAACTGGCAAGCAAGACGTCAGCCTTAATTATATAATATAACATTTGGGACATGTAATTAACACAAACACTTCATGTAATATGAAGCTCAATACCAGCCCAAATATACAATATTTGTATTCATATTCATAACAAACTTTGTACAATTCTACTAGTCGCTGTTCTTAAAATTTTTTCCATACCTTATATAACACTGGCGACAGTAGCATTACATGAAATATGTCAGCAATCGACAGGACTCTAAGGTCAACTGATTAGGTCTCGAGAAGAACTTGAAGGTGATTTCCTTACCTCTCCAAGAGATTGTGCAAGGCTTTGAAGAGTAAGGTCCGACACTCGTAGGATAACTCCTTCTCCCAGGACCCCTGTTCCACATCTGAAGGGTTTGGAGGGAGAAGACAGCATGGGTTAAAAACCAGACAAACTCAACCACTTGTGCTAGATATAAACAGTGGAGTGACGAAGATGAATAAACAATGGCTGGATGTAACCAGGGAGAAACCACTGGCAATCCGAATGATTGTTGCTAGCTGCGTAACATAAGCCAAATGCATTACATCCATAATACCTTTCCAAATCACTTTTCAAAACATAGCTGCAGGTAGCCAAATTTCTGTCAAGCCCCGCCGGCTAAAGAAAGATAAATTCCCTAAATTTCCACCAAATCCTTTGATATGTGAAGGAGACGGAATGACTTGCAGGCTGGGAATTTGTAGGCAGAAGTGGCCAGGACAGAACTGGCATGACAGATTTTATAAATGGGTGCATTTGGGGGTACTTTCGGTACAATGGAAAGACCACAACATGGGGCATTATTAAACACAGGCGTTAAAGCTTCCTAAAGAGGTTATCAAAAGAAAATAACTACACAAGACGTTAATCAATCAAAACACACATGTAGATGTCCTGGTAGTTTATAATGTAAAAGATCACTTTATATAAATCATATAAAATCAGGTTAGGGCCATACTACAATGGTTGACCTGCAACATGCAAATTGCTGCCAACAGACCACATCCATTCAGCCAATTCCTCGCCCCAGGCATAATCGTCAATTAATGATAGACGCATGCTCCGAAAGAAAATGTTGTTCCAGATTTGATACCAATTTTTCCCTGGGAGATTCCATATATATTACCTCCTTAGTGTGCTATTGCGGGGTTTGAAATACTCTCGAGAAAAATATTGAGATTGGAGAAAAAATTTCAGCAACTTCGAAATCATTTGGTAAGCTAAACACATGTCTAACTGGTATTATGACTCACAAATAATTGTAATAAACAGAAAAAAGGATTTCAAGTTCTGTGTTATTACTGTTGAGAGGCACCCCTCAAGCCATTCTCAGATGCCAGGAGTGAAACCTACACCTGGGCTGTCAATTGCGTGCTATTATTTGCTTAACAGATGGGAGGGATAAAGCCTGAAAGGATGTCGCCACCCATGTCTGTGTTTCACCTGAATCTGACCATTTCACACGTTACTAATATGCCACAGGATTTTAACTGGCCCCTCTAGGCTTGCATGTTGATATTATTTGGCACATCTCGGCCGCCTCGCTGCTCGATTGTGACCTAAAAGCGTTCAAATGTTGCCCTTTTGGTAGCACCAGGCCCCCCTACTGATTACACAAACGTGCGATCAAGCATGGACGAGGATCTACACGGCCTACACCAGAAAATCTGCTCTAGCATGCCCGCGGATTCATTAATCTTGCATTGCAGGGGAAATATTTTCGCAGTGGAGGTTTCCTGCTAGAGCTAGGACTATGTGAAGTTGTTTGCCGTAACGTGACGATGTGACAGAGGAAAGCGGAGCGTAACGACTAACATGTATGGAAGGTTGATACATTGAAGGGGCCCCTGGGGGGTGACGTACCTTTCAGCTCGGGGTGTAACACGTCCGTTAAGTCGGGATCGTCCCCGTACCAGAATATCCACAGCTCCCGCTCTTGTTTCGGGGTAGGGGTCGATGGTTCGCCCTGGAAGCTGTCTCCCGGGAACTTCGGGGCGGTGCTGGGGCTGAGACGGCGCCACACGCAGAAGACGTCGGCGGCGAGACACTTGGCGAAGGAGGAGAGGATGGGGTCCTCCAGGGGCCCCACACCCGCAGGGCACGGGGCGCGTAGCCTACGCCATTTGATACCTGTCAGGTCAGTCTGGTGGAAAAGACACAAAATCGGCATTTTCCGATCATCAGTGAGCAAGAACCACACGGCGAGTGAAAATATTTGTGAAATGAAACAGTTTTGCGCCCTCCCCACCGCCGGTTATTTGGGCCTCCCAAGGCCACTGCAAAGAGAAAGAGTCGATAAACCCTGACCCGGGTCTTTTACGTCGCCCCTCTTAGGCACCAAAAGCGATGTGTAGCCCGCCAAGGGTGAGATACAAGCCACCCAGAGCTTTCCCCACAAATTATGGGAGAGAAGGTGCTATTTACCCAAACTATGGACGAGGTCGCAAGCAAAAAAATCGATGTGCCACACAAATAACTTCTCTCACTTACCAGAGCAAACACATTTGAATGGCAATCCTCCAGACTACAACCGTTCGGCACGGAGTTTGTAGCGCTCATGTTCCGCACATGGCTACACCCTACTCCAACGGGTATTCCGAGGGCCTGCGGCGCGAAATTTGGGCCTAAATCCGCACAATTTGGGCCCTAAATCCTGGTAAAAATGCTCACAAGCTTTCAACCTCCACAAAAACCTCAATAATGGCGACAAGATGAGGCGCTGCGCAGTCGGACGGCGCTGATTGGTCGCCAGACCGTCACGTGACCGGACATAATAATTTATTCACTCCCACCGCAGTCCTCATTCCGACCTGTATAGAAATGTCAAAACTCTAACATCATTCTAGAGACAGGCTTATCATTACTAAAACAAGGCTGCAAATATCAAACTGTTAGCTGGAATTTGTATAAAACCTTTTGAGCTTACAGAACAGAAAGTACAAGGACCTTGCAATTTGTCAAAAAGAATACAGGCTCAGTATTATGAATCACATGTTGCAGCTAACGTTATTGCAGAAAACAAAAATGAATAAAAATTTCGAACTTATAAAGATAAAGTTCTCAAGAAGACAGATTAAATGTATCAACGATATGGTGACTTTCTATCGTTTGAGCAATGTATTGGTCATCATATATAATGAGTTTGGACAAACCTTTGATTATGAAACATGTCTGCTCGTACATTTTGACCATTACAAAGAAACGAGAAGAAGTCGAGTCTATACAGACATGTATTAGTTTTAAAAGATCTTGTAGTAATTTGACAATGTATATAGATGTATCTGTTTACTATTATTTCATATGGGTACAATAAAGGTCTTTATTTATTTATTCATTCATTCATATTCCATTAATTAGTCGACAACAGCACTACATAAAGATACATTTTTATCCCAAATTTAATGTGGCTTAAACAATTAAGTTTAACCATCAAGACGCGGGGATTTTGCATTTACCCGTAGTGTAACGTTATCTAAAGAAGTCACGAATTTGTAGAGTATTCATAAGGAAGTCACGAATGTTTTTTATGGCAGCGAAGTTTCATCAGACGAATGTTTCATGAGGGTGAATCATTGAAAGTAGTGAACGGAAGTGTTCCTGATGCATGCTTTCCTCGCGGCGTCTGGAAGTAAGAGGGCGGGAGTGTATCAACATAAACCTTGGAGAAAGTCCAACATAAGTCTCCCTTTATGGACTTGGTGCACGAATCTCATCGTTAACTCAGGATTCTTAACTTCGTCACAAGGTAGGGAATCTGAGAGGGTCAAGGTCCAAGTTCATTGGTATGACGTCACGTTGTTGTTGCAGTTAGGTCACTCCATTCTCCACTGCCCCAGGTTAGATTAGCATGATAGAACGTTGTAAATTATGAAGTTGACTTATTATCTTTCAATTATTTTTCTCATACCTTGTTTAACTATTGGATTTAAGGAGTTCTTTTATCTACTTCCGCATGTTAAGCCCCTTCAGGCATGTAATAAAGACTTATCATCGATGTTGATGTTGTTGACGTTGTTTGTTGTTATGCGAACCAGGAAGATACACATGTATGGTTGACAGAAAATGAGACACGCAAAAGTGAAGTTGATAAAGTGGAACTGACATGTGTATAGTTTGGCGATTACACAATCCGGGGTAATCCGGGGGCACGGTGCACTTATTAAAAACGTCACGTTGTCTCTGTGGTGCGTTTTGCGTGGTTCTTCAGTTTCTGCCTTGACTTCTTGGAATAGACCCAAGTCAGTGACTACCAGATAGGAACTTCAAGGGTTCTCAGTGCACTGTAAATGCTTCCTCCTGTTTTTGTATGCACTGAAAGTTGTGAAGTGTGGAAATAAGGGACTTAAACACAAAGAACTTGTGGCGAGGTGAAGGCAAGTTATCCTGGCCGCCTAAATTTCCTTGGGACCAAACTAAGTTTGGTACTTGTAAGTTTCATAACGTTTCGTCATACGAATACATATATTGTCGTCATTAACAGTGCAATTAAAATGTTAAGTTATACACAAAAATGAAAAATCTACAGATACAGTGTTTTCTGTTCGGAAGGAGAAACTACTCTACTGAAAGGTTGAAAGTTTGCTCTAAAACCACACAACTCGTCAACAATACCATAAACTACCTTCAAAATTTTATCCAGTTTGTTGCGTAACTGTTCTTAGCGAATACCATAACTGTATAAGCCAGCTTTACAGAAACTTGTTGAAATCGCCTTTCTCTTCCTAGTCCTAGGGCATCCCCAAATTTTGTACAAGTCCATAGGATCTAATTAACACGGAAATCTGAGTAGCCATTGTTGTTAGCAACGATGCTGCTGTTATAGTGCCTTGTTTTCAGACTTTTTGTTTGTGGAGGAAAGCGCGCGATGACAGCAGCATCCAAGACTTATATCAGCAGGCAACGGTTTAAGGAATGGACCACTTTCATGAATTCGATAAAGACCTAACTGGTCATTTCTATACCTCTTATATCTTCAAACAGTGTGATCAGAAAATGTCTTACGTTTTTTAGTAGGCGGTAAGTATGTCTCCAACCCACAGGGGTTTCACTGCTAATGGGGTTATTCAACACATGAATCGAACATGTGTCTTTTGATTAGCGCCAATGACGTCTTTCCGATGTCGACAAGGAAACCGCAGATCAATTCATACTCAGTACCTCCGAGGCCTTTTTGTACATCTTAAATGTGATATTTTATTGGTGAGCACGAGAATAATACGAAGTGTTGTCATTTTGTAGTAAAATTGAATATGATAAGACGCGGTACACGTTATGCCTTATTGCATGCAATTACAAAAACAGATACGATTTTTTTTGTTAACCAATATTCTCTCCTTCTCAGTATGCATGTGTGTATGTTTGTGTGTGTGTGTGTGTGTGTGTGTGTGTGTGTGTGTGTATGTGTTGGTGTGTGTGTGTGCGTGCGCGCGCGCCCATCATAATAACTGTATGTAATTGTATGTGCATATATATCTACTTATTATACTTGTTTGAAGTGAATCAATCACGTATCAGCAAGACTTTTATGACAGTTTACGGCATCTTAGTCACATAGTTTCCCTTCTGGCCCCCTTGCAAACGTAATTACTGTAAATCCGCATTCGCAGCTGTGTTAACGTTCATCTGACGGCATCAGGATATTGATGCTGAATGGATGATATCAGGTAACACCAGCAAGGAAGGTTTGGCTGTTTTTCTCTCACTGGTAGTATGTTAGGTTTGACGTGTAATTGTTGAGTTCTTAAACAGACTGTACTCCTTGGAAAAGGATTTTGAAAGAAGAACGTCAAGATTGTCTAATAAAAAAAGGATGTGTTTTAAGAAAAATGTATGTTCCTACCTTTACAAGTGTTAAGCTGCTTATGAAACATAAACACCATAATTTCAGAGTTTATGTAACGATAAACCAAGAAGATACACATGCCACGCCCCCAGCCCTGTGTGTATGTATGTATGTGTACATCTTTCGAAAAGAGGTTGATTCAAAATAAAACGTTTCAGGCAAAGAAGAAGTAACATCGTTTAGCCGTTAAGTAATAGCAACTATCAAAGCAGCGTCGTCTGATGTGATTTAAGACAGCTTATCAAGTTAGCCACTGCTGCCAGTGTTGTTGCGACTCAATGTCACTCCGACGTCACCAGGCATGTCTGACGTCACGGCACACGCCCCGCCCCGCCTCGTCCCCACTTGACCTTCCTGTCAGTATGCGTGCGCGTTCCACACCGCGTGCCGCGTCATGTTCAGGTCACTACACATTTGGTAGGCGGCCTGGAAGCCTTGACTGCGGCCTGTAGACGTGTGACGCCTGCCTGTAGTTCTGACGGGACAGACAGCACGTACTGCGTGGAGTCTTTTACTAGGGCTCGCAACATGCTATCGATGTGTCTACCTAGTGTGATTTGTTTGATTGGCTGTGAGGAGGGGCTACGATAGGATGTCACTTACAAATAGCTGACAAAGTAGTGGATCCGACCAATCGCTAGTAGAAGACATTTAGAGGATTTTATCCATTTCCACAGATGTCCCCGGAAAAGGACTTCAATTTGCTGTCGTAAGATACTAGTCGTAAGCCTTCTAATTAGTGTCTTACGACGAATGGCCCTAAGGGAGCTTAGGAGAGACAAAATGCATGAAATCCGTAGATGTTTATACAGATTTTTTCATTTAATTTATCTCGAAGGGATGGAATGAATCCAAAAATCCCCATCAACACACAGAACAAAAAGACGCAAAGACATAACATTTTAATACTTTAATCTATAGTTTTAGGCTTTAGGCCTATTCTTTGATTGAGCAAAAGTAATTTCATACAATAGTCATAGATAGAACTAGCTGCATTTTATGTTTTGTATCTGAGGAACTGACGTGGTACTTGAATAATCGTGCACACTGTTGCCCTTAGGAATTCTGGAAATGGAGTTATCTTTGCCCTAGGTAGAATTAGAAATTGAAGACTGTGCATTTGTAGCTCCTCTGGCGCCACAAGTGAGACCAGATTCATTAGAGAGTCATAACCGTTAAGCCTATATGTACGTAGGCGAACGACGGGGTATCGGCCGTCTGCGTCGTGATGACGCGTCAAAGCAATGACTTTGCGAGCGTAACGCAGAATCAAGTTGATCATTTGTTCATCACATGTATGTCTGGAAATCGTAAATACTTCAAAAAACGATCAGAACATACTCGCTAAATCGGCACGTGGTGTAGGCGCGCGAAAAAAAATAACTACACTCTCACAACCCACGGACTAGGTTTGCAGTATAAGTTGCTTTATTCAGTCGTTTCATTAAAATAAAACTAAAGCGCATTGGTTGTTGCAAATGTCATGACACCGGGTGCCGCTCAAGCCGCTGTCACACATTAAGGGCCTTCCCACGATTTATATTAGCTCCCGATCAATCCCCAACCAAGGTCGGCGCTGGGTTGGGAGTAGCCTGGAATCCGCCCTGTTCTACTTCCAGTTCGTTCCTCTGATCGCATCCAAGCAGAATATGACTTTCCCACAGCTTTGATTTGTCAACACTTATAGTCAGCTGGCCCAGACGGCTTTTAAAACGGACTAGCAGGTAACCAACCTCTTCGACCAACTCCCAACCACAGATGAACTTGCTCACGACTGACTCCCAACCATATTTTGGAGAAGGTTGGGGCCGTGGTGGGCTATGTCTCTAAGGAGTAGAAACGCATCTTTCCCAAACGAACCCAAGTTGAAACTGTCTTCGGGGAACGTTGGCTACATCTACGAATGGTTGAAATCGTTTCGTTACTTTATCATTGTCGAAACTAGAAACAGATTCTCTCTGTGGACGAAGTTTAACTTCAAGTGGCCAATTGAGACATATTCAGACCGTAGGCGTTGTGTATATCTTCTATTCAGGCCATTATCAAGAGCGTTGGCAGAAACGTGTATGTGGTAGCAATAAGGACCATTTAAAAGGTGCACGCCTCGAGAAAAATAGCCAAGCATCGATACTTACATACCAGGGAAGCTATTTAGAAACCGTTTAACCGATTTTATAATTTGGACTACATTAGCAACCTTGTGCGTCCGATAAAGTCGATGTAGTCATACGATCACACATATCGCATTAGTGGTGTAATGCGTATTTTATAGTACATCATGCTTGTCATGTATATATCGCTATTTCGAGTGTACGTGTGGTATTGATCCAAGGCCATTGTCACGATGATTGTGTACACAGGTTTCACACAAAAGACGTGGGTGTGTGGAATCATCATCAGCATGCATTTTGGTCGTGTTGTCCGGACTAACTTGGAAAAGTCTGACTTATGATAAGATAGAAATATATTCAGATGGCACGTCTTATTTACCCATAAAGCCCAGGTTAAGCCTAGATTACACATAGCCGAACATGGCCTCCCGACCCTCCCCCGACTATGGTTGGAGTGATTCAGGAGTGATTCGGGAGCTAGCTCGGTTGGCGTTCGGCCAAGTCGGCTGGCGTTCGGCTGAGTCGGCTGGTGTTCGGCTGCGCCAGCCGAATGTTTTGAAAATTTCAAAACATTCGGCTCTGGACGTAGGGTCTGAAATGGGTCGGCTGGTGTTCGGCTGGTGTTCGGCGCGGTCGGCTAGTGCTCGGCTGGTATTCGGGATTGAGTCAGTAGTAAAATTAGAACCTTAACCACGCCAGAAACACTACTGACTTACTCCCAACTAGTTTCCAACCTACCCATAACTCACCCCAAGGCCGTAGACAAATCTCTGCTAACTAATTATCAACCAAGTGACTACTATCGGAACGTGGGCGAATCATCCCCGACCTTCACACGACCAAAAACAAAGAAGAACACTAAAAGCAGTATTAAAGCTAGCCATGATCCGAATTCGATCTCTCGGTGATGTTAACAACATAATAGAATGGATTATTTTGATTAAAACCGCAAATGACCCCTCTTTTGAAAGTCGCTGAATATGTCCATTTAAATTCGTGAGAGGGTCTGCAATCGGTCGGGGTTTAGTCAGGAGAGATTCGGCAGTCTGCGGCTAGAGGTCGGGATGGTTGGGAGTAAGCTAGAAAGCATTCGGGGCCCATTCGGGAGTAATTCGTGTACTGGTTAGGAGATGATCGGCGCATGTTCGGCGCCAAAGATAGGCGTGGCCCAAAAACTGGTCAGACTGCTCCCGAACTACCGCCGACCCGAGTCGGCTAGCGTTCGGGAGCCATGTTCGGCTATGTGTAACCTAGGCTTTACACATAGCCGAACATGGCTCCCGAACACCAGCCGACTCAGGTCGGCTGAAGTTCGGGAGCAGTCTGACCAGTTTTTGGGCCACGCCTGTCTTTGGCGCCGAACATGCGCCGATCATCTCCTAACCAGTACACGAATTGCTCACGAATGAGCCCCGAATGCTTTCTAGCCTACTCCCAACCATCCCGACCTCTAGCCGCAGACTGCCGAATCTCTCCTGACTAATCCCCGACCGATTGCAGACCCTCTCACGAATTGAAATGGACATATTCAGCGACTTTTAAAAGAGGGGCCATTTTCGTTTTTAATTAGAATAATCCATTCTTTTATGCTGTTAACATCACCGAGAGATCGAATTCGGATCATGGGTAGCTTTAATACTGCTTTCTGTGTTCTTCTTTGTTTTTGGTCGTGTGAAGGTCGGGGTTGATTCGCCCACGTTCCGATAGTAGTCACTTGGTTGAGAATTAGTTAGCAGAGACTTGTCTACGGCATTGGGGTGAGTTATGGGTAGGTTGGAAACTAGTTGGGAGTAAGTCAGTAGTGTTTCTGGCGTGAATAAGGTTCTAATTTTACTGCTGACTCACTCCCGAATACCAGCCGAACACTAGCCGACCGCGCCGAACACCAGCCGAACACCAGCCGACCCATTTCAGACCCTCCGTCCAGAGCCGAATGTTTTGAAATTTTCAAAACATTCGGCTGGTGCAGCCGAACACCCGCCGACTCAGCTGAACGCCACCCGACTCAGCCGAACGCCAGCCGACCTAGCTCCCGCATCACTCCCGAATCACTCTAACCATGGTCGGGGGACAGTCGGGAGGCCATGTTCGGCTATGTGTAACCTAGGCTTTAACCACACTGCGTTGGGACCCTTCAAGTCGCACAGACAAAAATAGCAGCACTTGATATCTCGTATTAGCAAAAGAAACACACACACACACACACACACACTCACACAAACACACACACACACACACACACACACACACACAGAGATAGACACAACGGCGGTCATATGCTTGATACTTCCCTTGTGGTGAAATATCAAGCATATGACCACACTGATACCAATCTGGAATCGTAAACAACAAAAGCAATAAACTTTATATAGAAGAGACCTCTGTGTAAACCCGCCCTCCTTCGTGATCCCTTGTGCAATAGCCAGGTAATTCTAGCGTCTGTTTTTCCAGGAAAAATCACTTCTTATGCTCCATAAAAGGTAAGTCTTGTAGGACCCAGCAGACGTCGGTGTCATGTAGAAAGGCTTCTAATTGCCGACGTTCGGTGGTTATCCAGCAGGGTTACGAAGGTATGACGTCGTCTTTAAACCCGATAAGGGTGATGTCATTTGGAGTGCTGGGGGGGGGGGGGGGGAGGAAATACTGAAGTGGTTTGTGGCAAAGATTTCATTAGTCACACGAACTAAGTACTGGTAAGTTTGAAATGGGAATGCAAGTTTTCAAGAAAACATGTATGGCAACGACTATCAAAACATAATACAAAATAAAGGTATAGAATAAAACGTGACATCCTTATTACTAAAATACAATAAGGGCTAACATTCATAAACGTAATAAGGGCTAGCATACACTGTTACAATCGAGTGGGGCTAATCATTAGTTTCGGTATTTTTCTAATGACAAAGCAGTCTTTTATACATGATATTTACCTATTTTTGGATTGTTGGGGTTGTTGCATCTAAAGACATATGCAAATCGGTCTGTAGCACCGAAACTCGTAAAATCTGTTGTACTTGATTTGAGAAATGTAAATAAGTTATTGCGTAAAACATCATATTTAGAGCATTCCATGACAAAGTGAAATTCATCTTCAATTTGCTGTGGGCAAAATGGGCAAATCTTTGGTCAGGGGCTACATTATAATATCTGCCCGTTTCTATGTTCAATTTATGACTGCTGATTCGTAACTGAGTATAGGAGTTTTAAGATTGACCACCTGTACACACAGTCGTCAGCAATGAACTAGCCCTGGTACAACAGAGTCCGAAGCGTGACGTCACTCATCTAGTGCGTGCGTCAGTCGTTGTGAGACGTCGTTATCTGCCTTTAAAAATACGCATCAAAACTGTCGTCACGCCGCCACCGCAGAGAGCGTGTGCGTCTAATTAGGAACCTCATTACGGCACACCTTTTGAATTATCAGTTCACTGAAGATTTCTACGAAAAGGGCAAAGAGAAACCGACGTTTATCGTCTGTTTTGTGCTGTGTGGGAACAGTAGGAAATGGGATATTCTCCGAGCAAAGGTTTCGAGGGGCTAGGTCATCGTCTTCCTTCACACAGCCACTCCTTATCCTAATCCCCCTCCCCCGAACGAAACCTCTGCTTGGAGAATAGAATTAGGGCCTCTCCACACAAGTTTAAACCCGCGACAGGCGATCGTAAGTCATCTGGAGGTGCTACTGATAAGGGTTGATGATAACAAGAAGATAAGATTTGTAATTAGTTTCACAGGAAAGAAAGTCACAAGTTTGTCATATGAGAAGGAGTCCATGACAGCAATACTTGAGTACAAATAGCAGCTACTCTTCAAGCAGAGGTTGGGTTTCGGCTGGTTTTTGACGTCTTTATTGGCGTTTCTGTCACACAAACGTTCTTTACATAAAGAAACCGTGTCAGAATAGAAAGCCCGCCAAAAACGTCTAAAAAGACGTCAAAAACAAGCCAAAACCCAACCTCTGCTCGAGTGGAGGTATGTTGTGTAAATCAGCGTGTCACGGAAGAGACGCACTAACTGTTCTCTTCTTCCTGCCCTTTCTTTCTTCTTTCTTTCCCTCCTCTTATTCTTTGCTCACCTTTTTATACTCAAAAGGTGAAAAAAGTATTTAATCTAACGGCGCCACAAGACCTAGGATGGAACGCATTAAGTATAGAAAACCTATATGATGAAATCTACATCATGTAAAGAAAACTTGACAACAATACTTCACTTGTGATATAGAAAATAACAAATAGATATAGTCGAGTGCCCACGAAGAGATGTAGACCTAATCACATGGCTGTTTCCCAGAAACACAAGTCCATCGCTATGCCGATGTACCGTGCTTGTCACGCGAGGATGATTATTGTGAGTCCACGGCTCATGGGACGGATATCGTCTTCAACCGACCTCAGAGTACTCACGCACTACTGTTGTTTACGTTCGCACATTAGCAGCTCCAATCAGTGAGTACCAGCATGGCTGTGTTTTCTGATTCCGAGCCAAGGTTCCATACGTCTGGAGTGTGCATCAAAACATGCGGCCGTCTTTGAAAGTGGGACACAACAACAGCTGCCGCAAATGTCTCCTCATTAACAACACGAATGTCCCCCGTACGTGTTGGCATCGCTAGATGTCCCCGTACAAGGTTCAATAGCACGACATAACTCTAGATCTAACACAAACAATACAGTACCTCCATTTTTCATGGGGGCAATTAAAATGCCAAAAGGACTTTTCTTCCTTAGAAAGAAAATTATGGCAGAAGTCAAGAGTATTGTCAAACACTACATGTGTGTGTGTGTTTGTTTGTGTGTTTGTGTGTGAATAATGTGTGTGTGTGTTGTGTGTGTGCGCGAGCGTGAGCGCGTGTGTTTGTTTGTGTGTGTGTGTGTGTGTGTGCGCGTGTTTGTGTGTGTGTGTGTGTGTGTGCGCGAGCGCGTGTGTTTGTGTGTTTTTGTGTGCGCGTGTTTGTGTGCGCCTGCGCGCGTGTGTGTGTGTGCGCGCGTGTGTGTGTTTGTGTGCACTTTATTAGAGCATTTCCTCTTTCACCTGATCCCTTCTAGCTCTGTCTCATTTTGAAAACATGGCATCCGATGATATAGTGGAGACCATTCCATAGAAAGGCGACTTCATATGACGCAAATTCCAACCTACGTCAGACACATTATCAAATTGCCATATTTGGCATCTCGCTCTCCCCCAGGCTTACTACAATGTACCACCTATTGCGAACTGCAAATTCCAGTCATTTCATCTGCTTTATTCTGGTTCAATCGTCGTTAAAGTGCCCTAAAGACTTAAGGACTTTTCAGGCTTATTGATAGCCCTGATGCCCTTAAGAATAATCTATCTCTACGATCGTGTAAAGGTGTAGATGGAGGTAAATATAGGGACAACTCTGCAGCCAAATCGCCCCTATTAGTCATGACAGACAAACCCTTGTTCAAAATCCTTTCCGACTTCTAATGGCTGAGATGTTGGCCACTTCTATTAAGTCATTCTCCCCCGCTTGCTTAGCAGTCACTGACTTACGACGGTGAGATTAAAAATTAAATGGCGAAGGCTGGTTCGTTATCCGCAATACAAAACCGGACCAAATACGTGGATGACTGCATTACTACATACTCGAGCATCATAACAGGTGTAGCAAACTATCTCTGACAACGGTGTCTGCTACATTGGTTTTTGTTACGTACGGGACAATGTGTAAAAGCATTTACCACCATATCGTCAATGACCCGGGATAGATTGTATGGGCGTATTCACTTATCTAGGAGTCGTTGGTGGCTGGGGAAACAGATATGGGGAAAATATGGAAATTTGGTTTTCGGTGTGACATTTCACGAGGATTATTTCCCCTTCAAAATATTATATCGCATTTTGAAAGCAAATTCCTTTCAATCACAGAATTGGCCAATTTTCGGCGTTTTTGTATAGTTATTTACAAACCCTGGTACCTTTTTTTTTACCAGTTTTCCACAACCAATATTGCCACGCCCTCATTCCTAGTCCGTTTCATTGTAATCTGTGCCGGGCACGTTCTAGACACTAATGTCCGTGAATTTCATCAGACGATTTTTCAATTGCATCAACCTAAATACGTCATAAAAGACCAGAATATGAAACAGACAGTTCTTTCCCCTAGTCTCAATGTCCTCTTCCCAAACCGCATCAAACATCCAGCTAGCCCCCTTTACGGGAACACGGCCTCACATGCCAAACAGAAAGCGTGAAAAATTCGATCGTTAAACAAGGAATATGGCGTGCCAGCGGTGGGCATAACGACAATTTGTGTCGGAACTTTAACCTGGATATATAAATGGAGGTCGGCTGACACGGTGCCATCATACCTACCGATCTGCAGCCTCCGGTAGGCCGTTAGGCCGCGCCAACACAGTGGGCGGTTTACAGAGGAAACATTGAATGTCCTCTTTAATTGTATACAATACAAGTTTCCTAATTTTCGTTATTTAGATAGCTCAGAAAAATTCGTATTCCTAATGAAACTAGACAAGCCACATTTCGTAAACCCTGTATGCTCAAACGTAAACTGCCTTTAGAAGCGAGAGGAAATTGAACCTGTACATAGCGGTAGTATTTAGATGTAGTTAGATATCACATTTTTGCTATCACTAGTGTAACTATTCTTCTGCTTGTCACCATGACCTGTGCTTAGCTCATCAGAGCATAAACGTGCAATAAAGGTCTTTCATTCATTCATTGAAACATTGCATCGGATTAGCTTTTACTTCTAATGAGACATAGAATGCTATTATATATACTAAATACATGTAGAAATAATCAACATACAAGTAAGTACTCAATGTTATTGTGGTTGGCTAAAGTCTACAATCTAATTGCTTTCAGGCCAGCTCCATCCCAGGCGTGTTATTCTTCTCAGAGTTCTTCAGAAGTTCTGTATACATTAAGGAACTTAAAAACTAATGACCCTAATCATAAACACATTTATTCTATAGAAAGTCAGTTGTTCATAAGTAGTAAGGACCGATAAGCATCTTACCCCGACCGTTGTGTTTATATAAAAGAAAACAGTATCTCGTACCGGAGTTTGTAACCCCATTAAATAATTCAGTAAAGAACATGTAATTACGTGGGTAACCAAACTTTTATAACTACAATCATCGTAACAGATACCATTACAAACTTCTGTCTGTAAATGATATACCACCATTGTGTCGTTTTATCTAACACTATCATATGATATCAGGTGCACTAAACATGCATCGGCACGAAAAAATGTCATTTTAGCGAGACGTTAGATACCCTCTGTAGTGCTCCTGTTCGGACGGTCACATAAAAGACTGGAGATTAGACACCATTAGGGGATCGTAAAAACAGGTAATAAAATTGTTGCCGCCTAATGCACGCACTCGGTGATCTCCACGGACCCGCTGGCATTTTGGTGTGTGTCTGTGTGTTTATCTTATCATCTGCACCCGTCCGCCACCAACCAGCAATCATCACTCAAAACCCCTAATGTTCACTCATGGTGAAGTCCCACAGAAATGAAAAGAAAATATAGTTCAACAAATAGATGTACCGCCCTTATAGCCACCGGGCCTTGTCTTACGGGAATAGACTCACACTTCGTGATTCAGATTTGTGATATGATAATGATAATAATGATGATATTAGTAACCTTTATCGTACGTTCATACCCTAAGAACAGGCATACAGATACAGAATTCGTGGTAAAGTACCTATGATGACACGGACAGGACGTCTAATGCTACTCCAAAACGACAACTCTATTACAAAGGTTCGGCTTCTTCTGGTCTCTTTCTGATGTTGAAATATAGATTGAGATACTATTTTGGTTGATCGGTATAACGATTAGAAGGGTACGTAGTTCTTTTGATTTCGTGTCCTGAAATACACCAGATGTGTGCATGCTACCATATTCCAGGAACTCATTAAATAAAATTCAAGGAAGTAGTTATTTTCCGTGTTATATAACACACCGAGCACGCTAAGCTGGCGATTGAAACGTGAGCCCGGCAAAAAATCTATTACTGACGAGGTTTTTCACCTTAACCCAGGCGGTCTTAAGGCCATTTACGTACGCTTCTCAGGTGCTCTGAAGTCCCGTCTGTAAGGGATTCTGCTCACACAAGTACCCGCCGGCCTGTTTTCAAACATGACCCGTGACGCGATGGCCATCTTATCTACGATTATTTGAATCACAAAATCAAATTTATAGGCTACTCTTGTCTGCAAAACGGACCTATTTGGTATATAAGTATAGCTTGAACCCTTTGAGTAGATACAAGTCAATCAATCAATTGATCGATATATCAATAAATCAATTGATTGGTTGATTTATTGATTGATTGTTCAATCAATCGATCACTGAATCAACCAGTTAATTACAAGTCAACCAATCAACCAATCAATTAACTAGATCTCAATTGATCGGCCAATCAATCAATAAATCAATTAATCACTTAATCAATAAGATCAACAGTGATCTGGTTGATCATACATTGACCGTATGCCAACATTTTGTTCTAAACAACAACAAAAAAGGCAGCCGTGATTCTTTTTCTGTAAGTGACAGGCGTAAAACAACGCTAATCGCCTTGCTACTGTATATATCGATCCGCGGGGTGATCAAGTTGAGATGAGAATAGTCAAGTCAAGGACACTCGTGTCGTACGAGCATGTTTTGCGGGGTTTGCGCAGGCCAGGAGTGACATCATCGCTGCTGACAGAGACCGTCTCCCGGTTATTGATAAGCCGGACCTCTCTCCGCATCTCCCGCCGTTATCTGGTGACGGGGCGGGGAAAATTACTGCGGGCCGCCAGAACTAGCACTGCCGGATACCAATCGATAAACTTCGCCACCAGTCGGGAGGGGTACTTAGGTACAGCCTAAGGCTCAGAATACAGTAGAAAGTGTTCCGAAGGTAGTGATATTTGCTTTATGCCACAATGAGTACCGCAAGGAATTGTTTTTTCAGTCATCGAATGTCATTTTAATGTCAAGTTCATTCTGTTCCGTATCTCCTTTGTCTCTGCTTCATGTTATTTGCAGATACATATGCATATATCTAATTGTCATAGAAAATCATTTATATCATTATAAATTTTCTTCTTTACTGTTACTTCTCTTTAGCCCTTTCTGGCCCTCTTTCTTTCTTTCTCTTTTGTAGTCATAACTACAAATGGCAAATCTGGCGATATTCGATGGGATATCAGGTATATCATCAACTATAGCGACAACAGCGAATATAGGGGATAGGCCAGAGAGGAAAGGAGGACAATAGTCCGCAACAAGTGATCCACTCTCGTACCGAAGCCTCACTGGTCGTTAGTGAAATTGCTGCAAACTGTAATCATGATGAATGTCCACCTTCAGGCAAGCTTCTGTGCTCCCTGACGACCTTCTTGTATGGTCTGTTCACGTTAACAGTGGCGCCTCTGTCGTGTAGGACGATTCTTTTTCATTCCCGACGTGACGTTTAACTTTCTCTAGGTCACAAAAAATCCTGGTGGATGTACAACGAAAGCAAATTTTTTTCCGGAAAAACTGATATTTTCAGACCCACAACTGCTGAAATTTCCGGAAGAGGATCAACTCTAAAGCAGTCGTAATTTGATCATGAGGAAAATTTGAGACGAACAAAATAGAAAAAGATTGTCTTTGACCTTGTCCAATACTCTTTATTTATATCCACTTGCTTGTATGTACATGTAGTTATGTACACAGTAAAATACCTTACGAAAGTCGCTGTACTTTTGTTGTGTCAATGAATGATACCCTTAGTTGAGGTGTACCTCTATGAACATATAGTATCTAAAAAAAGATGACCAGATTTACCCCCGATTTACCACGTCCATCATTGCCATGGTAACGGGCATACGGACAGCTGATGTTACCGCCTTAGACCTGATGACGTCATGAGGAAATCAAGTGGCGGGAGAACACTCTGCCGCCAGGTGTCCTACTGGTCCTATTAGCGAACATACGGCTATTAGGAGAAATTGGCTTGACTTAGCGACAGCGTGTTCTCTACGATAACCAGGGTACAGCCAGCGTTAGGTGCTTCCTTGGGATTGTTTCCTCAAATAAGTGTCTTATCTTCACATAAACAAGACAGCAAATATACTTCTTTCTCACTTTTCTGACGCATACAACTTATTCCATGTCATCTCATTCATAAAAAAAGGCAATACGCCAACAACATTCCAAAATATTTCTATTTTTCTTTTTCGCAAACTCTAGCTGACTTTAACAGACCTGTTAGAATACATTGCAAAGCTTTGGGTAAATACGCAGATATGTGTGTAAAATGTTTAAGGCGACGTTGAATGAAATGTGAGGATAACTTTACTAACAAGAAAAGTATAGAGGGAAGATTGTGCTTGAAGAATTTGTTAATATTTTCAACATACTTGTCAGGAAATTAAAGCTGCAATACGTTCGCTGATGACCAAATATGGCTCAATACAGAGCATTGACGCAAAATCGACTTCTTCTCTTTGATTTAAGACGTTTCTTCACAGGACTTAAGGTTGTCAAGTCTTTTAAAGAGACGTGCCAGCTCTGCAGAGAAATCGCTCTTCAAGAATCTTTCGCAAAGATATCTTTTACGAAAAATACAAAATTAGATGTACCTGCATTTCAGAAAACCCTTTCTCCCCTCCCCCCAAAGCCATCATGATGAAAAGTAAAAGCTAACTAATTAAGAAACGAGGAAGCGGGGGAATAACGTCAAATGAGGAAGGAATCTGTGAAAAAGAAAGAAAGAAAGGAAATGTGGAAATGTATTCATGACTACTGCACCACAGCGTGTTATTCCCGCTGTAGACACCCAGTCGCCTCCAGGCGCCTTCCCAAATCGGGTCTATGGCCGGTCGGGTTAGGCGAGTTAATGCAGCCTGGGTTTTGTGGAATCCCGGGCTATGTTGTATCCGATACGCCCGTGCATTGGGAACGCCAGGCAATTTAGATACGCGGCGGCGATATGATCCTTCCGCCATACGGTCCACGACTGTCGATGACGTGGTTTCTGCTGGTTTGGTGCAGAAGCGATGGACGGGTGTGTCCGTGGATGGCGAACCGTGCACGGACTACAGGATATCTGCTTCCCCTGATGTGATTAATGACATTTCTATGTGTGTAAAGCCTCCCTGGCTGTGCGAGTGACGTGCCGAGGTATTAGCGTCACACGTACCTGTGGAGGGCCGTACCGCCGTCCCTTTAGGACGTCCCGCCAACCTCACAACTCACGCGCACTACAATATCTACTGTTAATCTGATAATGCATCATGTCTTCCCACAGGCCTGGAGGTAAAGATCTCCACAAATTTGCTTTCACACCTATCACTGATTCAAGTCGCCGTTGGTCTTAAATCTCTATTTTATCGCCGTCGCTTTTTTATCTACCTTTTCTTGAAAATGACGATAGATTACGCGGTGCATGAACAAGCGATCAAACGTGACGAACACAAAATGAAAATGGTTGATAACAAGAGAATGGAAAGTTATTCATGGTATAAAGATAAGAATTGTAAGAAACAACTTGAGGAAGTGAAATTTATAATATTTTTCTGTGTTCTGTACCTTTGAAGTAAAACAATCGACATGCATATGCATCAGACTCGGTTATGGAAAATAAGTACAAAATGCTTCATCAGCTGACGATTTCACCACGCTCAATACAGAAATCTGTAATAAACAAATAATAAACAAAACAAAGTCCCTGAGATAATATACGGGTGGAAATAATACAAACACCGTGTCCACATTTGTGTTTTTGCGCTTTCTGATGTACATCTTCGTAATATCGGTATTGCCAAGAAATAGCAGGAGTGTGTGATTAATCATTGATAAATTGATTCGTTAGTTGTCTAGTTAGTTAATTAGTTCCCTCCTTTCGTCGTCCCCATCTTCTCTTATTCGTTAACTCACCGTATGTTTCTGCATGCTCTTGAATCACGTTGTCCAACCGCAGGTTCGAAAATATCAAATTCCCCACATATGAGAGCGTTTTATCATGCATTTATTGGACATAACAGAAGAAATGGACCCAGAATCGGGACTTATACATGGCCCTGGGCCATAAATCTTTATTAACACCTGCTTAAGTCGAGGTCGGTATTATGGCCAGTTTAACAGCGAGTGGTCGTGGTGTGAGGGTCACCGTACTTAGGGTACGGTCTCACAAAGAATTGATTGATTGGTTCATTGGCGAGGATTGATTGGCCAATCAATTTTGAGATGGTGGGAGGAATGATGATCATGTCAAGGCGGTGTCTTCTTCGATTGACAGACCGGGATAGAGACACCTTCGCTACAGTTGTCCAGTTACATCCACTACTTGTAGCATCGATATGCTTGTCATCACAATCCCTGGCTGCATCCATAGATTACACGCTAACATTTCATACCGTTTATGACTCCGATAAAGTCGTGAGTCTTTAGTGCCGGAAATAGAACGATATGAGAAAACGTCCAAGGTAAGGACACTAAAGAAGTTCAAACGAAAAATATAGAATCAACAAAACAGTTACATACATGGGATTTAGGCCATGCTGGTTTGATTATATGGACAACATCCTCTGGTATCCCCAAAAAGGATGCGAGCGTGCGAATGAAAAACAAAAGTTTGGCAAAAAAAGAAAGAAATCTTCGTGGCCAGGAAGGTTGAACAAATGACAAAACACAAAGGTATGATAGATTCTTCTTTTTCATTTCTTCACATTTTTTCTTTGACTTTGGAATTGATTTTTGCATTCTACGACATTAGTATCGATTTCCAATATTTTTTTGCAATCTGCGGCACATATTTGATTATTTTGCAGCTGCTTTTTACGATTCACAGTATGGTCGAAAAACCTTTTTTGGAAACGGACGAAAATTGATGCGCGCGCGGATGTCATGCATATCATCAAATCAAAACACCAGCAGACGAAAAGGGATGGTTTACAATATATAGAACTCAGTCACCGCAAAAAACAAATTCAGAATGGAAGATATACTAGTATAGTGGAGGCGTGGCAACAATGTACGATATGACTGCGAAGTTCTCGGTATGAAGCAGTGCGGTTGCTTACCGTGATCTTTAACCTCAAGCAGGAGAAACTAGTGAATGAATAGCTGTTGATGGTATCACCTGCTCATAACGCCGATACCTGTAGTGAGGCGACTGTACGTGCGTTGTGCCGCCCCTGCCGTACAGATTGTAGAACTCTTCATTACAGACCAGTCTGCTACGCTTGAAGACACAAAGATAACATCAAACCATATAGATGCATTTCCAGGCGCGCCTACTTGTTTCTCTTATCTTTATACAACTTATGATGTTTTAAGTGAAGAATGGCACGTAGACATAGCTCCAAGCAAACTTCCCATTCTTTGTTGATGTACCACTAGATAAAATTTGATAGAAATATGTAAATCGGCAATTTTTGTCTTTCTACGATGTAACGAAAAGTTGCTCTAGCTGTCACCAAGAGTTGACCAGTACAGACCGGACAAGCAGGTCCCGTAGTAGAGACTGCAGATGACGATCTTGAGTTTACGTTGCGCTTACTTCAAAATCCCCAAGTTGTCCACTGTTTCTTTACTACCCATTGTATTATCAACTTTATCATAGCGTTGTTTCATGCTTTTGTCACAGTTAATTGTTCTTTGGAGTCACGTTATAGCGTGTGAGAGGAATGGGGCAAATCGCCGAACGCTTTGATCAGCTTCCTGTAACTCAGGTTTTGACTGACGTCCATATCGATCTCATTAGCACGGACGGACCTCACGGCGGGTAATGTGCAATTTGGGGCAGGCCAGGTCATGTACCTTTAGTGAGCAGTCCGCATTTTTATTTAGTTACCCACCAAGAACAGCAAACGCCACTTTCAGGTCACCAGTAGATTTAGAAGTGCTTTGAAGCTGGTCATTTGTATTCTTAGTTAATGTATTTTGATAAAAGATCCACGACATTACCCGATATCACCCGTTCATTAAATATGTGTGGCCTAAGCTGAAATTGAACCCTGAGTTGCCGAAGGGAGGGGGGTCACCGTCACTAAGACGCCGAAAAAATAAACGAAATAGACCAATCATTATCATCATCATCATAATCCAAAACAGATTATTGACTTTCTTAGCTTCACAGATTGTATCTGTAAAAGCTATAGGTAAGTCAGAGATCCACGTGTATTAATTTAAAAAGCGCGAAATTTTTTTTCAAACCATACGGCTTTAGTTATCATCTTCAATCTAAGACATTGACACGTATCTAACAGAGGAGAACTATGCTTCAGATGGCTTGATTACGCATGGCAATCTTGTTTCATCGGTAACGCAATATCTAGATATATGTTTTAGCTGCACCGCTTTCGGTCTGTATTCTTGATAAAACTAGGATACAGATGTGAACTTGTTGCGTATAGATCTACTGCACGTTTACAAAGAGATATGAACGACGGAAGGCTAGAAATATGCAGAAACACCGATTTACGTTCTTGGTTATAGTTTTATGAAAATATTTATGTCTATTTGACCCTTGGTCGGCCATTATACTTCCGAATTCACTCTTCTGTCCAAAACGACCATGTCAAAATCGACAGGAACATATTCTACCGGGACATTGCAGATGAATAAATGAAAATTTCCATGGATTTATTGATCATATGACTGTATGAGCGACGGGTGCATGTCAAAGTAAAAAGGCGGAGGATGTTTATTTAGAGGGTAATTTGTACCCGAACTTGACTTATCGATCTCGTCTGAATCAAGTTCGGGATGCGTGTCGGGAATATCAGACCTTCCGTCTACTCCGCATATCACTGCACCTCCCCGCATTTGTATGTCGGCCGTGGCTTCTGGTAGAGACCCAGACCTTCAGGGCAATTTTTCTCCTCAGACATGGCGGAATTAGAAACGTTGTCCCGTCGCCCTGGGACTACACCTTGGCAGCTGATAAACTGCGCGGGGTCTAATTTGATTTGGCGAGTTTGTTTCCGACAGCCTAAACGGCGTGCCCTGCATATCGGAGGGCTGGATATCACCGCAGCGCCAAGCAGATGCTGGGATTGTTTTGCACGTCTACCAAGCCGATCCCGCACATCTGCTTGGAGATGGACCTACAAGCTACCTGAGGGCAAGGCGGTTTGCGCCGGGAATGACTGGTTTATCTTAAAATACTGGGTCATTTGAGAGGCTAACCACAGCTGATATTGAAGTAGATGTTGGGATGAAAAATCGCAACGTTTTCTTTTGAAAATGCGTGGGATGGTTGCATGTCAGCCACGGAACGTCACACGGAGCAGCCATGGAACGTCACATCCGACATCTGCTTGGATATCAAACCAGGGCGGTTGGGTCCGCATTGTATTGTGGCTAGTACATCACTTTACGAAAGCTTCAGGCGTTTTATATAGTCAAACCACAAAATTTCGTGGCCAATGATTTATTGGCCGTTTTACTGTCACTGACTAGAAAAAGCATGTGCAAGCCTTGCAAGGTCAAGGTAGCCATAGATTATCCCAGGATGGCCCCCGGCCAGTGATAGAAAGATAGATGCGTTTGATACATATGCAACAGTAGCTGTGTTTTTGGAGCGGCTTTAATTTCGTAACGACGAATCTTCAAACCTTATATCGCGGCAAGTGTGTGTTCATAAAAGTAAAGACCTCCATCGCACATTCCTGCCCCAATTGGCTAAGTACAGGTCGTTTACCGTGGCATTCATGCCGGGTTAGGGGGTTTTATGTGAAACATTTTACGGTGACGTATTATCATATCCCTAACAGGGCTGTGTTTTACACGCCGCCATAACCATGGCGCGCATTAAGTGCTCCCAAAACCGGGCCCATTTATATTGTTTAAAATGTCTGGAAAGCTATCTTCCAATTCTGTTTGTTTTCTATCTGTCCTATATTCATTGTACCCACATGTGTGTGATTTCTCGTTAAACATGTAGTTCTCTTCTTCAGAATAAGTTTTGTTCCTTAATCAATTTTTTTTTCTACTCACTTTAGGGCTTTTGTTTGCATATAAGATTGTAGCAAGCAACTATTGCTTTCTTTCTTAAGACAGTTTATATAAGGTATTACGCGCTGGTGTTGTTGTGCATGTGACTTCAGCACCAAGGAAAGACCCTGTAAACCGCTCGTACAATGAGACGCGTATCAAAAACAACAAACACGACAACACACATGAGGAAAAGTTCCGCGGGCTTGACTGAAGGCTATGTCCAGCTTTAGCCCTAATAGATCTTGAGTGTATTTGTCGGGATCCAAATGCATAAATTGTACTTGAAGGGAGACTAGAAAAATCCTACTAATGCACTGTTTTCGGTCTCCGGCTGTTGAACCAAACAGCGCCACCATGCACTACCAACTATTACGACAGGCGCCCTTATCAATTTGGCAATATTTTATCATTGCAACACCCGCTATTTAGGTATTCTACACTAGCCGCTGGCCGCCTCATCTTCCGCTGATATGTCGTTTCAGCTAATGGGCGAGACAAGTCGTATTCTTCACACGTAGCTGCACGGGATGCGTAAGAACGGTGCGCGCGGCTGGGGGTCCGCCGGGACCGGCAACGATCTTGCAAATGCACGGCCGTTAATAACTTATACGAGGTAAGGATGACAAGATATCGATGAAATGGATGGCTGGTACTGTGGGTCGGCTCGATGGAGATGATGAATTTTCTAAGTTCCCTTTTTATTTCTCTTGGCCGCCGCTTCGACGCTTGTCGGGATTAGCGCCAGCTATCTCAAAGGTTGATGGACTTGGCACAATGGGTTTCTTCATCAAGGAAGTCGACCGCAACATGTTGAATAAAACATCGCAATATTTTAATGCATGTTACAGATAGATACGGGCTCTGTGCAGAGAAACGCCGAAATTGACCATTATCACGAATAGAAAGAAAAATAATGACGACAAGAATAGTATTCAAAGCGAAATTCCTAATTTTTTTTCCAAAGATGATACTGTCGGACTAGATTTTTTTTAAATGGCCTTTGTATGTACGCAAGTGTGGGTGGTATGGTATGTGTCATGTACGTCTGTAAGGTAATGATCAGACACACACACACACACACACACACACACACACACACACACACACAGAGAGAGAGAGAGAGAGAGACACACACACACACACACACGCACACAGACAGACAGTTATAGATTTGATGTCTGCAATCTTCATTTTTCTTCCGTGACAGTAGAATGACCTTCATATCACACCACAGATCAGGCAATTCGGACATCGTTATATATGTAAGACAAAGAACACGCCTGGCAGCCTGTTTTATGTTTTCTGTCAATCCCAATGTATGTGTCGTTCTATATCTATCTGGAGTTCTATGTTTGCCGCTTGCATGGCGGACAAGACTACAACTACATGTCTCTGACGGTACGTCCTGGCTGGGAGCGTTTGCGTCGAATCAGTACTACACATACTACACGTCCCCATAACCATTCAAAAAACGATCCCCGTTCATTAAACTCATTACCCGAACCGACCCGATGGGAACTACAGTAACGTAGCAACCATCTGGTAACGCGAAGAAGCGAAACACTCTTCCGGGTGGACTGTTCAATCCTGCGCATGTGCTCTTGTCGCCTTCCAGTAACGTGTACTTCCGTCCTCATAGGAAAATGCAAAGGACTTATATGGTGCTAATGAATCTCCTTCCCAGGATGAAAAATGAGATGTGACGTAAGTTCCACGTTGCCATTCTTGTTATAACAAAAAACGATAAGTCGCGACGTCTTATGAGAGTCAACTGACGTCATCAAACGTCAGAACACTTGACAAGACGGCCGCGTTAAGGGCATTCTAATACGCACATATATAAATACATGCATTTAGACGCCAGGGACCTTTTAAGTCATTTTCACGCACATCAAACGGGGATATCAAAGTGATTACATGACGCAAAAGAAAAGGCATTAGAGATCTTTCATCTCCATAAGTCAAATAGAATCACAAACGAACATCTATCCTCCTTCACTACACGAAAGACGATACATGCATTTTTATTATTCACATTCACACATGAAATAGTAGAAAAGACGACGATGATTTTTTATGACAACAATACTTTCTTTATTTTTCAAGAAGCGAAACCTACGTTTTGAGTGAAAGATGTGACTCTCATATCAAACTCAAAAGACGGTTTTGTCACGCATAGATAAGGCTTAGGGACATGAAATCGAACTTAAAACGGCTCGCCTTTTCTGGCCAATTAGCAGGTAGGAACAACTTGACGTCATAGGGCCGAGTCATGTCACATGACGTGTTCTGTAGGTACGACTTTAGGTTTCGCACATACATTCATACATATATAAATGCATGCATGTTTTACTGAAAGTAAATCGACTTATAAAAATGTGTACTATAGAAAACCGCCACATCAAAATAAACGGTAAATTAGAACCGCCGCTCTATCATAGGGTCTCCGCTGCAACCAACGACCAGACAATCAAGGCGTTCAGTTAACTTAATTATTAGTTTCTTGTATCAGAAAAGCCCGTAGTTGAGCTGCTGTTCAAACGTGAGTCTGCGCAGTTTGCGGACGCTCTCCGTTCCTCTGGAGCACATCATGCCCAGCCCTCCCCCGGAGTCCGCGCTACTTGTGACCTGGTCAATCAACTGTTGAGAGAAAACACAACAAAAAGGCTTCAAATATTTTCCCACAACATCAACCACGAGTAACGTAGGCAAATAGTAGTGGATAACCTCAAGCCAACCGTACAAACTCACGCCATATCTTCAGAAAAGACGTTGTAGCCGCATAGTTTCCGTTAAGAACTTTATTCAAGCACACACTGACTAGTTTCGCCCCTATGTGTGGCTTTTTCAAGAATCAGAGGTCGAATAAGCAAGTATATATAGTGTGTTCTGGCTTTTACAGGCATACGGTTGACTTGAGGTTGCCCTACTTTTTGCCTATCAACCACGAGTAACATTAGCAGGAAGCAAATCTAGCAACATGTCAAATCAAATCAAACTTTGTTAAACGACAACACTCAGAGAAAATAAACAAACAAAACGCACCCCTAGAAATTCCTCAAAATCCACCGCACCCGACCCGTCTACATCCACTTTTGCGAAGTAGTCTCGTCTGACCTCTTCTTTTGACTCGTCACCCATCTCATCAAGCACCTGGCACCTGAGGCGCATGCAAAAACAAGGAAATATGATCCTGTGATTGACAAACGTGGATTTAGCAGAAACTTGCAGTACCTATGTTATCCGCTTGGTGGCGTTGATCTCAGTACCAAGGAAAGGTCCCACTCACAATGAATTACGCATCAAAGAAAGAACAGGGCGCCATAGGTCTGCATGACGGGCTTGATTTGAGATTTGAAGGTCTCACGTTTGACCGAGACGTCACAGTCAATTTGCATGTTAATGACTGTTCAGAAAGACCCAAAGGAAAGCAGCACATCTCCGTGTTCATGAGTTTTTTTCTCCCCATAGACAATGTTATAATCCGTGTTTTACATGGGCGCGTTCGTAATGAAGCTACAATGTATAGGAAATCTGCCAATGTCATTCATTCTATGTTGAGCACATTAACCCTTCATTGTCTAAAAAAATTACAACTAATCTCTTCAGTTACGAACAAGCTTTCACCAAAATAACACCTTTAATCAGTTGAGCTAGCTAAAAGGGAATTTCTCACAGCTATGAAGACCAGTTCATGCAGCCGTTTACTTTTTAGGGTCCTCACTCCTTTAGACGGAGTAATTATTACATAAATGAGACCTTAGATATAACCGAAAACCTTTGTAGCCTCAAGATGATAGGAAAAAAAATACTGGCGACAAGCACAGGACTAACTGTACCATATGATAACTCACAGTTCTCTGTAGTCAATCAGTCCATCCTGGTTGAGATCAAACGACTTGAACTGCATCCTGAAGGCGTTGATATCGTCCACGGACCACTGTGGGTACTGTTCAATAAGCTCGTCATAATTCGTATCTGCTGCAAACGGGGAAAGGCACATGATTACATATGAGAAATGGCGGTGGTCATGGCGGTTCTATTCGCTACGTACAAGTCTTTGTGCCTGCACTCCTTTTTGCGACCTTGTGGTCAATAGTTGCCAATGTTGTCACTGGAAGAAAAGCTGTTGCAACTAGGCAATTCTGAAGTTCACAAATTGTATATTTGAACAGTCTCGTATGTAACACTACTACGTATATCTTCGTTGCTTTCTTTACGATTTGTTTCGCATTCAAAACGACCAATAAAACAACAAAAGAGCGTGATATTTCCAGTGTAATCAGCAGCTGTTCTATTTCAGTGTCATTTGTGCCAAAAGGACTTTAAACACCAATCAACTTCCTAACTGAAAGCCTCTATCCAACACGCTCGCGATGGGTGGTACTCACTCTCAAATAACATCCTGGCTTCCTTGATGGCTAGTCTGTCGGCCAGGAGATCGGAACAGTGAGCCGTGCACACTGTCTCTGCACCCGTCGGGGCACTTTTCCTCATCTCGGGAAATGTGCACGCACCTACGGAACGAGGGGGGGGGGGAGTCCACGGGAAACATATAAAATACATGTAGATAGTACTTCACGATAGTAAAGTTTCTAGTGATTGAAATAAACATGTAAGGTCGAGCTGTGACGCAGTATCTTCAACACGATCATCATCACAACGGCTGCCTGCATTGTCCTAGTCTCATCAGTCGCGCGCACGACAGAATTGATATGATTCTATGACGACAAATTGATGATATCCTTTGGACAGTCGTGGAGGAGTCGTACAAAACCAGATGTTTTCGCCGGTCGTTCGTCAAGAGTACAGTGAGATACATGTAAAATGCAGCACATGAGTAAGAAGAGGAAAAGCATAAGTGACCATAAACCGACGAGACAGCGGTGTAACAGAGACAACATCGTCAAAATATCGTAAGACAAATGTGACCTCACTTTTACCTGTGTTGATATAAACAGTGGAACTTGTTCCTTATAATAAATATGAAAATAAACTGATCACTTTTATACTCAACCAAACGTGCCGCTCACACTCATTGAGTCAACTAGCGGAAAATTAAAAGAGCACGATTCGACAGAACGCCAGTCGAACATACATTCTAACGTAGATGTTTCAAACTAAACCGCTAGAACCAGCACCGTGTATGGCACCGAATATTCATACAGTTATATCTAATATTATCGGTACAAACGCCCACACAAAACACAGTTGTATGGAAACGTGGTCAGAATATAGATACAGCGTCACAGAAATGACTCGTATACTATATTGGAGTGCCACAACTACATGTATCCATCGTTATGTTGTAAAGAGCCATGGCGTACCGATAACGTTACAGACTTACCTGCAGCGTTGTACAGGCTTTCTCTTTCAAACCTTACGGGGTCAATAACTATAGCAAAACTCGGCGCACATCCCATGGCAACGTCAACACGTCAAAACTTCTGATGGACGTAATTCCCAGACAAGCATACAGCCTCCACAGGCTTTCATTGCATCTTCAGGATTTTACCATTTGTTTACCAGGCGTTGTTACGGTATTCGATACCAACGTCTTTCGATAATGACGTCATAGAACAACCTAGCATGTCATCAGAGGTCCCGATCGAACACTAAGTGGTGATGAGAAGCCTCATTTCGCAATAAACGTTCAGGAGCGTTTTCTTTTCCTTTGTCCAAGCATTCGTTTTTAAACGACATTTGCTCAGTCATTGGGCTAGATACCTGGTAATGGTTTGAAGATCCGAATGACGTTGGCTATCCCTCCATCACGTACCGAGATTCATGGAAAGATATGTTCGGGCTGAAAACTCACGTTGTCTTGCTTGAAACTCGGCATCTAGCGGTTAACGTGTGAACTGTTCCACATCGGTCAATGACAAAAACGCCCCCCGCTTCTACCTGTACTCCACCCAAGGTTGATAACAAAGTCTATCGACCATCGTAGATAAAGGTCGACAGTCCGAGACAAACTGTAAATCATGCAGTTGAAAGGCTCTGATGGGGGTTAGCGAGAATTAGTATGTTAATCGCACACGTACACAGCGTTATGTCAGGAGAAGGCGTTTAGTTTGGTATCGTTATTTTATGGTCCGATTTGTTTGACAACTCCGAGAGACTAAAGCAATATATTTCTTCCCTCCCTTTTTCGAGGCGTACGTGTAATACATGTGCAAACGTGTGATTTTTAAACACATAGCTCCTGCTCAAATACAGTTGACCTTGACCTGATGCAATTTCTAATCTGAGGTGATTCAAATCAACTTGAAACGGCAAGATGGCGTCCGGACGAGTCCTGCTTGCGTTGTTGCTCTTTCTGGCGGGAGCCCAAATGTTCGCGTGCGGGCAAAACAACAACTTCTCCGCCGAAAAGGTCGGCTGGATCCGGTTTCTTGTCACCGTCAACGATACCTGGAACCCGGACGGGTGAGAAATTCAAACTTTATACTGTGCAAGCTTTTAATTGTATTATAACAATGAGTTTCATTGGGAAGATGGGCGTGCAATATAGCTAGCTTGGTGTATTTGAAGACAGTCTAGGACTCAGTACAAGAAACATGGACCGTTTTAGGCACAAGCCTTATTGAGTTTTGTTCGCAGTCAGAAAGCTAGGGCCTTGGATTTTGGACTCAAACGGTGCAGGGGTATGACACATAGCAGGGTGTTAGGGTTCATTGCGCCGAGAGTCCATGGGTGTTAATCAAACAAACAAACTTTGTACATTTATTCAGCAATGAAGAGAAATAGACCGACCCCATAGACCCACAGATCCCCGTCAAGGCTTGCAAAATAAAAACGTAAAAATGCAGAAATTTCCTTCTACTGTCTCATTGGTTGATCGGTCAATATTTTATGTTATGTCTTAATTGACGTTATATTTTCCATCTTTATTTCTTATGATAACTACGGAATACTCTTGTCCCGTTGCCATGACAGGTGCATCGCTACCGTCGCATCGGACCCGCTTGTCCCGAACAAAAAGTACAACCAATCAGCGAAGATTATGGTCGGGTCATGTGATCAAGGACCACTGGTGTACACTGTTGCAAACGCTGTTGGGTCCGCGGGGAAGGCAGGGAAGATGGTACGTTATATCAGTAACAGAATGAAATAAAGAGTGGTGGAATGAATACTTAGTAGAGTGGTGGACGAACGAAGACAACGGAATAAATGGGTGGAGTTAAGAGAAAGTAGTATATTGGTATTAACAAAAGAACGTACCATTTTAGAATAATTAGGTAAGATTACTTGCAAGTTCATGCCCGAAGGCTTATTGTAAGTACACGGTAGAAGCACTGGAGCGACAATGGAAAGTGATTGACGTTGTTGTGACAAGAGACTAAACAAACACTAGTGTTAGCTATATCTAGACAAGTTGGGATTGACTTCTTTTTTGGAAGCAAAGCAAAGCACATGAAGACGAAAACTTTTTGATAGTTTGTGGGTTCTTCGACTTAAGTGGAAATTGGATTTCTGTTCGTCCGTGAATTACAAGAAACAATCGCATCCAACGAAATTATGGTCTTCCTTTTCAAGCTATTCAAATTACTGTCATCAATGAAGTTTTGATAACATGTTGATAACGTTTTCTTTAATCAACTAACAAAGTCATCCCATCTCCAGTCCGTAGACCTGACCTTCTACTCGTCCGTGATCGAGGACGCCTCCCCGCCGACCTGCCACATCCCGTGGAACGGGTCGTACGTGACCCCCCGTCCCAACACCGACCCCCGGGACGACTCCCCCCTCCCCGGCTGCTTCACCATGGAGTCACGGGAAGGCTATCACATGACCTACTACTGGTTCTATCTGCTGGACTGGGGGTGGGCGTAGGGGCTTCTAGAAATGTACTAGTCTGCAACAGGCTCCTTTGGGGGGTTGCAGAACAGCGAGAGAAAAAAAAATTGCCAAATACATTAGTGAACTTGCACTGGTGTTAGCCGCCGAAAGATCGATGGTGGTCAATTTCCCATTATTTCTTTAGCCACCAAGGGAGTTTGGTAGAGGCCTCACCAGAGAGAACAAGGGTGCGTGGAGATAAGGAGAAGAAAAAAATGCATCAGACCATTAGACACTGACGACGTTGAAGAAACTACTACTGTTTCAAAAATCCAGTCAGCATCAATGCGTTAAAGACATAATTGCGATACATTTTGATATAATGGCTTTTTTAGTTAGCCTGGGTGCCGGCATTTTTCGCTTTACTCCGCTCTCTCCGTAGCTTTTGGAAGCAACCGAGAGAGCGGAGTAAAAAGGCTGGCACCTAGGGTATTTCTAATGAGAGAGATGGCAAGATCTAGAGACGATCGATACACAAGCAAACTGTGACGGTATGTGCGCAAATTAGAGATTATTCTCCTCGCCGTCTTTTGTTTTACAAAAAAGAAGTCATTAACGTAGAGCGTTTCCAACACCAAGCAAATGGCTGGATCAATAAGCCAAGCTGTTATACTTTAATGTATCGCTAGTAGACGTTCTATCAATCGTGAAATGGCGCATAGTCAAAGTGACCCTATCAACAATAAATTGTATTGAAATTTATGTTGCTCCTCGATTAAAAGCCATGTACAAATATCAAGTTAGTGAACAAAGAAGAATAACATGGCAATCCCTAACAATTCGTTACCTACGTCATTAGAACTGGTTTTTCCACAATTCACAACGAATAACAGACCGGTGTCCCTGAATCCCACTAACTTCACCGGTCAGATCACCTGGAACGCCTCAGGGATGGGGACTGACAAAGGCTAGGACATTGAGTAGTGTGTTTACGAATCGACATCGATGTCTGCGATTGCTAAAGGCATAGCCTTCTTTTGCGGTTAACGGCGGTTTGTCATTCGGTAGGGATTGACACGTAAGGTACATACAGTGCAGTCCTTCAGGATACCCGTCTTGTGTAATACGTACGTGTCTTTTGAGTCACCTGTAACATCAACAATGGAGTACAGCAGGTATTGTCTGTCCCCCCTGTTCCTGGTGTTTGGTGTGATAGCCATGTGGTTTGTGTGTCTGGGTCTGACCATAGGCCTGGGACATAAGACAAGTGCCGTGTTCATCAGTGACACTGGGGCGCACCCTCCCGAACGGGGAATCTTCACCTTGACCATGAACATCGGCGCTGTCGGTATCGCTATAACACAGGTTCTACACTATCGTTACGTCACACAATATGGCGGACCGACCAGGCTGAACAGGGCTACCCTGATAATTGGACTGATAGCGGCGCTGGGACTGAGTATGGTCGGCGCTTTCCAGTGGATGGAGATGTTTGAGGCTCACACGTTAGGAGCAGCGATGGCTTTTCTTCTTGGTACGGTATACGCGTGGCTACAGACTGTTCTGTCGTACAAACTACGAGACACGGGCACAACCATAGGAACATTTGGTTTGAGGCTGTTTCTGGCGGTTCTCGTGACGGGAAGTTTGGTACCGTTTTTAGTGACGCTAGGTTTGGTCTTCACTGACACAGCAGACACTCAGGAGATGCGAACAGCGACCGTGACCTTAGAATGGGTCCTGGGAATCTCACTATTGACATATCTGGCTACCCTGGCGTGGGAACTTAGGAAAGTCACAACCATCGTCATTTCCTTGGACATAAAAGGGTTATTTGACTTACAGAAAACGGCAAGATTACGGACTGTAACGGCACCTCCTTCTTACATTTCGACCGAGGCCTTGTAGTAAGAACGAGGATCACGTGATCGTATTCATAACGAAAATATACATTATATAAATGCATGTAATAGGGAAGTCCCTTTGACTCAACTGGTAGCAGCCTCACAGTTGAATTCCTGAGCTGTTTCAAATAATTTATAAGTTGGTAACTTGGAGACCCCAATTCGAGTCCCGGGGTCAGGACATCTCAACTGGGGGTGCACCGTCTTTCCGAACGGGGAAATAAAATGTGTTCGGAAAGGAAGTCCCACGGACTCTGAGGGCTAGCAACCCACACCTGTAAAATACATCCTGCCACTGTAACAGACGCTGCCCTATGTCACCAGGCACTACAGTGGGTTTAGCGGGGTGCCTGTGATACTCTGCACACGGACAGTATAAAAGCTTCAAGCTTGCAAGAAACACTCCATGTTTCAGAGTATCAGCTGTATCGAAGGGTGATGAGAAAAGATTATGTAGCGTCATGTGAATTCCTCTAGTGAAGACTCAGGAAGGTGAGGTGAAGACTGAAAGCTTAATCATCGACAATTTGCCGAACGTGTAACGTTATATATAACAACATGCTTAACGCAACAGACCGTGGGATAGGAGTTGCTCTAAGTAGGACACTGCCCTTATTTGCGTCATATCTGTGATTGTGAAACGTACAAGATCTCATGATCATCCATTACTAGTAAAGTTACTAGTGCCAGCAACCAAAAAGACCGTCTCACTTGAGTTTTCGACAGTGTAGTCCTTCAGGATTCCAATCTTGTGTAATACGTGTCTTTTGAGTCACCTGTAACATCAACAATGGAGTACAGCAGGTATTGTCTGTTCTCCCTGTTCCTGGTGTTTGGTGTGATCGCCATGTGGTTTGTGTGTCTGGGTCTGACCATAGGCCTGGGACATCAGACAAGTGCCGTGTTCATCAGTGACACTGGGGCGCACCCTCCCGAACGGGGAATCTTCACCTTGACCATGAACATCGGCGCTGTCGGCATCGCTATAACACAGGTTCTACACTATCGTTACGTCGCACAATATGGCGGACCGACCAGGCTGAACAGGGCTACCCTGATAGTTGGACTGATAGCGGCGCTGGGACTGAGCATTGCTGGCGCTTTTCAGTTGAAAGAGATGAATGAGGTTCACTACGTAGGAGCAGCGATGGCTTTCCTTCTTGGTACGGTATACGGGTGGCTACAGACTGTTCTGTCGTACAAACTACGAGACACGGGCACAACCATAGGAACATTTGGTTTGAGGCTGTTTCTGGCGGTTCTCGTGACGGGAAGTTTGGTACCGTTTTTAGTGACGCTAGGTTTGGTCTTCACTGACACAGCAGACACTCAGGAGATGCGAACAGCGACCGTGACCTTAGAATGGATCCTGGGAATCTCGATGATGGCATATCTGGCTACGCTGGCGTGGGAGCTCAGAAAAGTCACAACCATCGTCATCTCCCTGGACACAAAGGGATTCATTGACTTACAAAAGACGGCAACGATGTCCTCTATCTCGACCGAGGCCGTTTAGCCTTCTACCTGCTGCCTAACTCTGTAACCGAAAGGGAATTGGGTGCCAAACGGCGACTTCAGAGTGCTAAAGGTTAGTAAACGTAAAGACGAGGGTCGGGATCGTATTTGTAACAAGATACACGTTAAACGATAGCTAAGCGCATGTAACGTTAATACTCTTCACACGGGGAGAGTTAAAGCTCCATGACAAACTCCATGTTAGTAACAACTGTTTCGACGGGGGATGGGAAAAGATTATAAGTAGAGCTTTGTAAATTCATTTTGGTGAAGACTAAGAAATGTGAGACTTAAAGCCGAAGCCTCAACAATTTGCCGGGACGTGAAATGTTATATCAATACTTGAGTTTTTCCTTGGACATGAGATGATTAATTGATTCTACAAAGAGCGGCAACGGTGTCCCTCTCTAACATTTAGACCGAGGCCGTTTAGTAAGGACGAAGAGCAGGATCGTATTTGTTTAAGAAAATATATGTTAAACAATATCGAAGTGCATGTTATACATTGCAAATGGTCAGTGTCATAGTTTCCATGAAATAGTCCATGTTTCATAGTATCAACTGTATCGATGGGAAAATAGGAGGTAGCGCTTTGTAAATTCATTATTGTTGAAGACTAAGGAAGGTGAGAAATAAAAGATTAACCACCATCAATATGCCGGCAAGTGTGACGTTAAATGATATATGCTTAATTAAGGGGGAACAAGTGACAAACCTTAGGCATAATCGAGCAAAGTATAAAAAACATATCTAGTGCAATGTACCAAGGAGGTTTGATTGTACTTCAACTTTTTCAATCATTCACGGCGCAAGGTATTTCAACTCCGCTTACATACACGACACCACAGAGGCCAATCTGGGACAAAAGGACTCACTTACAACGCGGAGGCATACCCGGAAGTAAGGCCCGACCCCAAGCTCGATTTTTACCAAAAACACAGTACGTCCCACGCTTTTCAGTTAGTATGCAGCGTTATTTCGTAGTAGAGTGTGAGAAATATGAACTCAACCCTGGACCGTCGAAAGCCTTCCTTCACGTTTTTTGCCGTGCACTACCCACCGCGGAAGAACCGGAGTGTGCACCGTGAACGAGCCGTGGGAGGGAAGTGGCTTTAAATAGGACACTGCTCTGCAATTGTTTGCGTCATATCTGTGATTGTGAAACGTACAAGATCTCATGATTCTTCATTACTGGCGCCATCAACTAAAAAGACCGTCTCACTTGAGTTTTCGACAGTGCAGTCCTTCAGGATTCCAATCTTGTGTAATACGTGTCTTTTGAGTCACCTGTAACATCAACAATGGAGTACATTAGGTATTGTCTGTTCCCCCTGTTCCTGGTGTTTGGTGTGATAGCCATGTGGTTTGTGTGTCTGGGTCTGACCAAAGGCCTGGGACATCAGACAAGTACCGTGTTCATCAGTGACACTGGGGCGCACCCTCCTGAACGGGGAATCTTCACCTTGACCATGAACATCGGCGCTGTCGGCATCGCTATAACACAGGTTCTACACTATCGCTACGTCGCACAATATGGCGGACCGACCAGGCTGAACAAGGCTACCCTGATAATTGGACTGATAGCGGCGCTGGGACTGAGCATTGCTGGCGCTTTTCAGTTGAATGAGATGAATGAAGTTCATCTGTTAGGAGCAGCGATGGCTTTTCTTCTTGGTACGGCACACGCGTGGCTACAAACTGTTCTGTCGTACAAACTACGACATCATGTAACGGGCACAACCATGGGTAACGGGGGGTGCCCTAACTTATGACGCGCCCTAACATATGACGGTTTTTTTAGTGATCTTATTATGCATAAGTACGCCGTGTTTGTGTCCACTGACTATGCTCATAAGGAAGGTAAAAAAACCAAGTTCATGCACATAATTGTTATTTGCATTAAAAACACATGTGTACATATTCATTTCTTGTTTTGTCGAGAATAGTATTTCCACAATAATGATGGCAACGCTGAGTAGAGGGTCACTGCGTAGCTAGACGGCCCAGCACCTAAAACACAAAAAATTGGGTCTTTAAGCGTTTATTGAGAAGAAACCGACCAAAGAAAACAACGTAAACATCGCTGCCGTCTGGCGAAGTTGTTTTCCCGCCATTTTTGGCGGAGCTTCCATGTAAGACATCACGAAATAGCCGGCAAATGCACCGGGATACACGGCGACATGCCGACCTGCGTGCCGACTACCGGAGCTACGAACTTCCCTTGCTCGCACGTAAATGGTGACCGACTTGTGTGGGTCCACATCACGAAATCGCCGGCGAATGCACCCAGACACACGGCAACATGCCGACCTGTGTGCCGATTACCGGCGTTTGATGTGGACCCACACGGGAACCATTTACGTGCGAGCAAGGGACGTTCGTAGCGCCGGTAATCGACAGGATAAGACAGGAAAGTTTCAGCATCCTAGCGATTGTCGGACTTACACGCCTTTTAGACCTGAGTACTACGGTCGCCAATCTAGACCGCAATCTATGCACCAAAGTATAAAAAAAAAGTACTTTCGATCTATACCTTCGGCATACATTTAGCAATCGAGGCCGCAATCGAGGCCGCAAAGTAAAAAAGTACCTTCGATCATTCCCATCTGATATACAAAACATTTGAGATGAAAGCTTGTTCATGTCTGACAGGATAAGACAGGAAAGTTTCGGCATCCTAGCGATTGTCAGACTTACACGCCTTTTAGACCTGAGTACTACGGTCGCCAATCTAGACCGCAATCTATGCCGCAAAGTAAAAAAAAAGTACCTTCGATCTATACCTTCGACATACATTAAGCAATCGAGGCCGCAATCGAGACCGCAAAGTAAAAAAGTACCTTCGATCGATCCCATCTGATATACAAAGCATTTGAGATGAAAGCTTGTCCATGTCTGACAGGATAAGACAGGAAAGTTTCGGTATCCTAGCGATTGTCAGACTTACACGCCTTTTAGACCTGAGTACAACGGTCGCCAATCTAGACCGCAATCTATGCCGGAAAGTAAAAAAAAAAGTACCTTCGATCTATACCTTCAGCATACATTAAGCAATCGAGGCCGCAATCGAGGCCGCAAAGTAAAAAAGTACCTTCGATCGATCCCATCTGATATACAAAGCATTTGAGATGAAAGCTTGTTCATGTCTGACAGGATAAGACAGGAAAGTTTCGGCATCCTAGCGATTGTCAGACTTACACGCCTTTTAGACCTGAGTACTACGGTCGCCAATCTAGACCGCAATCTATGCCGCAAAGTAAAAAAAAAAAGTACCTTCTACCTATACCTTCGGCATACATTTAGCAATCGAGGCCGCAAATTAAAAAAAGTACCTTCGATCGATCCCATCTGATATACAAAGCATTTGAGATGAAAGCTTGTTCATGTCTGACAGGATAAGACAGGAAAGTTTCGGCATCCTAGCGATTGTCAGACTTACACGCCTTTTAGACCTGAGTACAATGGTCGTCAATCTAGACCGCAATCTATGCCACAAAGTAAAAAAAAAGGACCTTTGATCTATACCTTCAGCATACATTTAGCAATCGAGGTCGCAATCGAGGCCGCAAAGTAAAAATGTACCTTCGATCGATCCCATCTGATATACAAAGCATTTGAGATGAAAGCTTGTTCATGTCTGACAGGATAAGACAGGAAAGTACTACCTGGTCGCCAATCTAGACCGCAATCTATGCCGCAAAGTAACAAAAAGTACCTTCGATCTATACCTTCAGCATACATTTAGCAATCGAGGCCGCAATCGAGGCCGCAAATCAAAAAAGTACCATCTGTTATACAAAGCATTTGACATGAAAGCTAGACAGGATAAGACAGGAAAGTTTCGGCATCCTAGCGATTGTCAGACTTACACGCCTTTTAGACCTGAGTACTACGGTCGCCAATCTAGACCGCAATCTATGCCGCAAAGTACAAAAAAAGTACCTTCGATCTATACATTCGGCATACATTTAGCAATCGAGGCCGCAAATTAAAAAAGTACCTTCGATCGATCCCATCTGATATAAAGCATTTGAGATGAAAGCTTGTTCATGTCTGACAGGATAAGACAGGAAAGTTTCGGCATCCTAGCGATTGTCAGACTTACACGCCTTTTAGACCTGAGTACTACGGTCGCCAATCTAGACCGCAATCTATGCCGCAAAGTAAAAAAAAAGTACCTTCGATCTATACATTCGGCATACACTTAGCAATCGAGGCCGCAAATTAAAAAAGTACCTTCGATCGATCCCATCTGATATAAAGCATTTGAGATGAAAGCTTGTTCATGTCTGACAGGATAAGACAGGAAAGTTTCGGCATCCTAGCGATTGTCAGACTTACACGCCTTTTAGACCTGAGTACTACGGTCGCCAATCTAGACCGCAATCTATGCCGCAAAGTAAAAAAAAAGGTACCTTCGATCTATACCTTCAGCATACATTTAGCAATCGAGTCCGCAATCGAGGCCGCAAAGTAAAAAAGTACCTTCGATCGATCCCATCTGATATACAAAGCATTTGAGATGAAAGCTTGTTCATGTCTGACAGGATAAGACAGGAAAGTTTCGGCATCCTAGCGATTGTCAGACTTACACGCCTTTAAGACCTGAGTACTACGGTCGCCAATCAAGACCGCAATCTATGCCGCAAAGTAAAAAAAAAGTACCTTCGATCTATACCTTCAGCATACATTTAGCAATCGAGTCCGCAATCGAGGCCGCAAAGTAAAAAAGTACCTTCGATCGATCCCATCTGATATACAAAGCATTTGAGATGAAAGCTTGTTCATGTCTGACAGGATAAGACAGGAAAGTTTCGGCATCCTAGCGATTGTCAGACTTACACGCCTTTTAGACCTGAGTACTACGGTCGCCAATCTAGACCGCAATCTATGCCGCAAAGTAAAAAAAAAAAAGTACCTTCTACCTATACCTTCGGCATACATTTAGCAATCGAGGCCGCAAATTAAAAAGTACCTTCGATCGATCCCATCTGATATACAAAGCATTTGAGATGAAAGCTTGTTCATGTCTGACAGGATAAGACAGGAAAGTTTCGGCATCCTAGCGATTGTCAGACTTACACGCCTTTTAGGCCTGAGTACAATGGTCGTCAATCTAGACCGCAATCTATGCCACAAAGTAAAAAAAAAAGGACCTTTGATCTATACCTTCAGCATACATTTAGCAATCGAGGTCGCAATCGAGGCCGCAAAGTAAAAAGGTACCTTCGATCGATCCCATCTGATATACAAAGCATTTGAGATGAAAGCTTGTTCATGTCTGACAGGATAAGACAGGAAAGTACTACCTGGTCGCCAATCTAGACCGCAATCTATGCCGCAAAGTAAAAAAAAGTACCTTCGATCTATACCTTCAGCATACATTTAGCAATCGAGTCCGCAATCGAGGCCGCAAATCAAAAAAGTACCATCTGTTATACAAAGCATTTGACATAAAAGCTAGACAGGATAAGACAGGAAAGTTTCGGCATCCTAGCGATTGTCAGACTTACACGCCTTTTAGACCTGAGTACTACGGTCGCCAATCTAGACCGCAATCTATGCCGCAAAGTACAAAAAAAGTACCTTCTATCTATACATTCGGCATACATTTAGCAATCGAGGCCGCAAATTAAAAAAGTACCTTCGATCGATCCCATCTGATATACAAAGCATTTCAAATGAAAGCTTGTTCATGTCTGACAGGATAAGACAGGAAAGTTTCGGCATCCTAGCGATTGTCAGACTTACACGCCTTTTAGACCTGAGTACTACGGTCGCCAATCTAGACCGCAATCTATGCCGCAAAGTACAAAAAAAGTACCTTCGATCTATACATTCGGCATACATTTAGCAATCGAGGCCGCAAAGTAAAAAAGTACCTTCGATCGATCCCATCTGATATAAAGCATTTGAGATGAAAGCTTGTTCATGTCTGACAGGATAAGACAGGAAAGTTTCGGCATCCTAGCGATTGTCAGACTTACACGCCTTTTAGACCTGAGTACTACGGTCGCCAATCTAGACCGCAATCTATGCCGCAAAGTAAAAAAAAAGGTACCTTCGATCTATACCTTCAGCATACATTTAGCAATCGAGTCCGCAATCGAGGCCGCAAAGTAAAAAAGTACCTTCGATCGATCCCATCTGATATACAAAGCATTTGAGATGAAAGCTTGTTCATGTCTGACAGGATAAGACAGGAAAGTTTCGGCATCCTAGCGATTGTCAGACTTACACGCCTTTTAGACCTGAGTACTACCTGGTCGCCAATCTAGACCGCAATCTATGCCGCAAGGTAAAAAAAAGTACCTTCGATCTATACCTTCAGCATACATTTAGCAATCGAGGCCGCAATCGAGGCCGCAAAGTAAAAAAGTACCATCTGATATACAAAGCATTGGACATGAAAGCTAGACAGGATAAGACAGGAAAGTTTCGGTATCCTAGCGATTGTCAGACTTACACGCCTTTTAGACCTGAGTACAACGGTCGCCAATCTAGACCGCAATCTATGCCGCAAAGTAAAAAAAAAAGTACCTTCGATCTATACCTTCAGCATACATTTAGCAATCGAGGCCGCAATCGAGGCCGCAAAGTAAAAAAGTACCTTCGATCGATCCCATCTGATATACAAAGCATTTGAGATGAAAGCTTGTTCATGTCTGACAGGATAAGACAGGAAAGTTCGGCATCCTAGCGATTGTCAGACTTACACGCCTTTTAGACCTGAGTACTACGGTCGCCAATCTAGACCGCAATCTATGCCGCAAAGTAAAAAAAAAAAGTACCTTCTACCTATACCTTCGGCATACATTTAGCAATCGAGGCCGCAAATTAAAAAAGTACCTTCGATCGATCCCATCTGATATACAAAGCATTTGAGATGAAAGCTTGTTCATGTCTGACAGGATAAGACAGCAAAGTTTCGGCATCCTAGCGATTGTCAGACTTACACGCCTTTTAGACCTGAGTACAATGGTCGTCAATCTGAACCGCAATCTATGCCACAAAGTAAAAAAAAAAGGACCTTCGATCTATACCTTCAGCATACATTTAGCAATCGAGGTCGCAATCGAGGCCGCAAAGTAAAAAAGTACCTTCGATCGATCCCATCTGATATACAAAGCATTTGAGATGAAAGCTTGTTCATGTCTGACAGGATAAGACAGGAAAGTACTACCTGGTCGCCAATCTAGACCGCAATCTATGCCGCAAAGTAAAACAAAGTACCTTCGATCTATACCTTTAGCATACATTTAGCAATCGAGGCCGCAATCGAGGCCGCAAAGTAAAAAAGTACCTTCGATCGATCCCATCTGATATAAAGCATTTGAGATGAAAGCTTGTTCATGTCTGACAGGATAAGACAGGAAAGTTTCGGCATCCTAGCGATTGTCAGACTTACACGCCTTTTAGACCTGAGTACTACGGTCGCCAATCTAGACCGCAATCTATGCCGCAAAGTAAAAAAAAAGGTACCTTCGATCTATACCTTCAGCATACATTTAGCAATCGAGTCCGCAATCGAGGCCGCAAAGTAAAAAAGTACCTTCGATCGATCCCATCTGATATACAAAGCATTTGAGATGAAAGCTTGTTCATGTCTGACAGGATAAGACAGGAAAGTTTCGGCATCCTAGCGATTGTCAGACTTACACGCCTTTTAGACCTGAGTACTACCTGGTCGCCAATCTAGACCGCAATCTATGCCGCAAAGTAAAAGAAAGTACCTTCGATCCATACCTTCAGCATACATTTAGCAATCGAGTCCGCAATCGAGACCGCAAAGTAAAAAAGTACCTTCGATCGATCCCATCTGATATACAAAGCATTTGATATGAAAGCTTGTTCATGTCTGACAGGATAAGACAGGAAAGTTTCGGCATCCTAGCGATTGTCAGACTTACACGCCTTTTAGACCTGAGTACTACCTGGTCGCCAATCTAGACCGCAATCTATGCCGCAAGGTAAAAAAAAGTACCTTCGATCTATACCTTCAGCATACATTTAGCAATCGAGGCCGCAATCGAGGCCGCAAATCAAAAAAGTACCATCTGATATACAAAGCATTTGACATGAAAGCTAGACAGGATAAGACAGGAAAGTTTCGGCATCCTAGCGATTGTCAGACTTACACGCCTTTTAGACCTGAGTACTACGGTTGCCAATCTAGACCGCAATCTATGCCGCAAAGTAAAAAAAAGTACCTTCGATCTATACCTTCAGCATATTTTAACAATCGAGGCCGCAATCGAGGCCGCAAAGTAAAAAAGTACCTTCGATCGATCCCATCTGATTTACAAAGCATTTGAGATGAAAGCTTGTTCATGTCTGACAGGATAAGACAGGAAAGTTTCGGCATCCTAGCGATTGTCAGACATACACGCCTTTTACACCTACATGGTCGCCAATCTAGACCGCAATCTATGCCGCAAAGTAAAAAAAAAGGTACCTTCGATCTATACCTTCAGCATACATTTAGCAATCGAGGCCACAATCGAGACCGCAAATCAAAAAAGTACCAACTGATATACAAAGCATTTGACATGAAAGCTAGACAGGATAAGACAGGATAGTTTCGGCATCCTAGCGATTGTCAGACTTACACGCCTTTTAGACCTACCTGGTCGCCAATCTAGACCGCAATCTATGCCGCAAAGTAAAAAAAAAGCATCTTCGATCTATAACTTCAGCATACATTTAGCAATCGAGGCCACAATCGAGACCGCAAATCAAAAAAGTACCAACTGATATACAAAGCATTTGACATGAAAGCTAGACAGGATAAGACAGGATAGTTTCGGCATCCTAGCGATTGTCAGACTTACACGCCTTTTAGACCTGCGTACTACGGTCGCCAATCTAGACCGCAATCTATGTCGCAAAGTAAAACAAAGTACCTTCGATCTATACCTTTAGCATACATTTAGCAATCGAGGCCGCAATCGAGGCCGCAAAGTAAAAAAGTACCTTCGATCGATCCCATCTGATATAAAGCATTTGAGATGAAAGCTTGTTCATGTCTGACAGGATAAGACAGGAAAGTTTCGGCATCCTAGCGATTGTCAGACTTACACGCCTATTAGACCTGAGTACTACGGTCGCCAATCTAGACCGCAATCTATGCCGCAAAGTAAAAAAAAAGGTACCTTCGATCTATACCTTCAGCATACATTTAGCAATCGAGGCCGCAATCGAGGCCGCAAAGTAAAAAAGTACCTTCGATCGATCCCATCTGATATACAAAGCATTTGAGATGAAAGCTTGTTCATGTCGGACAGGATAAGACAGGAAAGTTTCGGCATCCTAGCGATTGTCAGACTTACACGCCTTTTAGACCTGAGTACTACCTGGTCGCCAATCTAGACCGCAATCTATGCCGCAAAGTAAAAAAAAGGTACTTTCGATCTATACCTTCAGCATACATTTAGCAATCGAGGCCGCAATCGAGGCCGCAAATCAAAAAAGTACCATCTGATATACAAAGCATTTGACATGAACGCTAGACAGGATAAGACAGGAAAGTTTCGGCATCCTAGCGATTGTCAGACTTACACGCCTTTTAGACCTGAGTACTACCTGGTCGCCAATGTAGACCGCAATCTATGCCGCAAAGTAAAAGAAAGTACCTTCGATCCATACCTTCAGCATACATTTAGCAATCGAGGCCGCAATCGAGGCCGCAAATCAAAAAAGTACCTTCGATCGATCCCATCTGATATACAAAGCATTTGATATGAAAGCTTGTTCATGTCTGACAGGATAAGACAGGAAAGTTTCGGCATCCTAGCGATTGTCACACTTACACGCCTTTTAGACCTGAGTACTACCTGGTCGCCAATCTAGACCGCAATCTATGCCGCAAAGTAAAAAAAAGGGTACTTTCGATCTATACCTTCAGCATACATTTAGCAATCGAGGCCGCAATCGAGGCCGCAAATCAAAAAAGTACCATCTGATATACAAAGCATTTGACATGAACGCTAGACAGGATAAGACAGGAAAGTTTCGGCATCCTAGCGATTGTCAGACTTACACGCCTTTTAGACCTGAGTACTACCTGGTCGCCAATCTAGACCGCAATCTATGCCGCAAGGTAAAAAAAAGTACCTTCGATCTATACCTTCAGCATACATTTAGCAATCGAGTCCGCAATCGAGGCCGCAAAGTAAAAAAGTACCTTCGATCGATCCCATCTGATTTACAAAGCATTTGAGATGAAAGCTTGTTCATGTCTGACAGGATAAGACAGGAAAGTTTCGGCATCCTAGCGATTGTCAGACATACACGCCTTTTACACCTACCTGGTCGCCAATCTAGACCGCAATCTATGCCGCAAAGTAAAAAAAAAGCATCTTCGATCTATAACTTCAGCATACATTTAGCAATCGAGGCCACAATCGAGACCGCAAATCAAAAAAGTACCAACTGATATACAAAGCATTTGACATGAAAGCTAGACAGGATAAAACAGGATAGTTTCGGCATCCTAGCGATTGTCAGACTTACACGCCTTTTAGACCTACCTGGTCGCCAATCTAGACCGCAATCTATGCCGCAAAGTAAAAAAAAAGCATCTTCGATCTATAACTTCAGCATACATTTAGCAATCGAGGCCACAATCGAGACCGCAAATCAAAAAAGGACCAACTGATATACAAAGCATTTGACATGAAAGCTAGACAGGATAAGACAGGATAGTTTCGGCATCCTAGCGATTGTCAGACTTACACGCCTTTTAGACCTGCGTACTACGGTCGCCAATCTAGACCGCAATCTATTTCGCAAAGTAAAACAAAGTACCTTCGATCTATACCTTTAGCATACATTTAGCAATCGAGGCCGCAATCGAGGCCGCAAAGTAAAAAAGTACCTTCGATCGATCCCATCTGATATAAAGCATTTGAGATGAAAGCTTGTTCATGTCTGACAGGATAAGACAGGAAAGTTTCGGCATCCTAGCGATTGTCAGACTTACACGCCTATTAGACCTGAGTACTACGGTCGCCAATCTAGACCGCAATCTATGCCGCAAAGTTAAAAAAAAGGTACCTTCGATCTATACCTTCAGCATACATTTAGCAATCGAGTCCGCAATCGAGGCCGCAAAGTAAAAAAGTACCTTCGATCGATCCCATCTGATATACAAAGCATGTGAGATGAAAGCTTGTTCATGTCTGACAGGATAAGACAGAAAAGTACTACCTGGTCGCCAATCTAGACCGCAATCTATGCCGCAAAGTAAAAAAAAAGTACTTTCGATCTATACCTTCAGCATACATTTAGCAATCGAGGCCGCAATCGAGGCCGCAAATCAAAAAAGTACCATCTGTTATACAAAGCATTTGACATGAAAGCTAGACAGGATAAGACAGGAAAGTTTCGGCATCCTAGCGATTGTCAGACTTACACGCCTTTTAGACCCGAGTACTACGGTCGCCAATCTAGACCGCAATCTATGCAGCAAAGTAAAAAAAAAAGTACCTTCGATCTATACCTTCAGCATACATTTAGCAATCGAGGACGCAATCGAGGCCGCAAAGTAAAAAAGTACCTTCGATCGATCCCATCTGATATACAAAGCATTTGGAATGAAAGCTTGTACATGTCTGACAGGATAAGACAGGAAAGTTTCGGCATCCTAGCGATTGTCAGACTTACACGCCTCTTAGACCTGAGTACTACGGTCGCCAATCTAGACCGAAATCTATGCCGCAAAGTAAAAAAAAAGTACCTTCGATCGATCCCATCTGATATAAAGCATTTGAGATGAAAGCTTGTTCATGTCTGACAGGATAAGACAGGAAAGTTTCGGCATCCTAGCGATTGTCAGACTTACACGCCTATTAGACCTGAGTACTACGGTCGCCAATCTAGACCGCAATCTATGCCGCAAAGTAAAAAAAAAGGTACCTTCGATCTATACCTTCAGCATACATTTAGCAATCGAGTCCGCAATCGAGGCCGCAAAGTAAAAAAGTACCTTCGATCGATCCCATCTGATATACAAAGCATTTGAGATGAAAGCTTGTTCATGTCTGACAGGATAAGACAGAAAAGTACTACCTGGTCGCCAATCTAGACCGCAATCTATGCCGCAAAGTAAAAAAAAAGTACTTTCGATCTATACCTTCAGCATACATTTAGCAATCGAGGCCGCAATCGAGGCCGCAAATCAAAAAAGTACCATCTGTTATACAAAGCATTTGACATGAAAGCTAGACAGGATAAGACAGGAAAGTTTCGGCATCCTAGCGATTGTCAGACTTACACGCCTTTTAGACCCGAGTACTACGGTCGCCAATCTAGACCGCAATCTATGCAGCAAAGTAAAAAAAAAAGTACCTTCGATCTATACCTTCAGCATACATTTAGCAATCGAGGACGCAATCGAGGCCGCAAAGTAAAAAAGTACCTTCGATCGATCCCATCTGATATACAAAGCATTTGGAATGAAAGCTTGTACATGTCTGACAGGATAAGACAGGAAAGTTTCGGCATCCTAGCGATTGTCAGACTTACACGCCTCTTAGACCTGAGTACTACGGTCGCCAATCTAGACCGCAATCTATGCCGCAAAGTAAAAAAAAAGTACCTTCGATCTATACCTTCAGCATACATTTAGCAATCGAGGCCGCAATCGAGGCCGCAAAGTAAAAAAGTACCTTCGATCGATCCCATCTGATATACAAAGCATTTGAGATGAAAGCTTGTTCATGTCTGACAGGATAAGACAGGAAAGTTTCGGCATCCTAGCGATTGTCAGACTTACACGCCTTTTAGACCTGAGTACTACCTGGTCGCCAATCTAGACCGCAATCTATGTCGCAAAGTAAAAAAAAAAAGTACCTTCGATCTATACCTTCAGCATACATTTAGCAATCGAGGCCGCAATCTAGGCCGCAAATCAAAAAAGTACCATCTGTTATACAAAGCATTTGACATGAAAGCTAGACAGGATAAGACAGGATAGTTTCGGCATCCTAGCGATTGTCAGACTTACACGCCTTTTAGACCTGCGTACTACGGTCGCCAATCTAGACCGCAATCTATGTCGCAAAGTAAAACAAAGTACCTTCGATCTATACCTTTAGCATACATTTAGCAATCGAGGCCGCAATCGAGGCCGCAAAGTAAAAAAGTACCTTCGATCGATCCCATCTGATATACAAAGCATTTCAAATGAAAGCTTGTTCATGTCTGACAGGATAAGACAGGAAAGTTTCGGCATCCTAGCGATTGTCAGACTTACACGCCTTTTAGACCTGAGTACTACGGTCGCCAATCTAGACCGCAATCTATGCCGCAAAGTAAAAAAAAAGTACATTCGATCTATACCTTCAGCATACATTTAGCAATTGAGGCCGCAATCGAGGCCGCAAAGTAAAAAAGTACTTTCGATCGATCCCATCTGATATACAAAGCATTTGAGATGAAAGCTTGTTCATGTCTGACAGGATAAGACAGGAAAGTTTCGGCATCCTAGCGATTGTCAGACTTACACGCCTTTTAGACCTGAGTACTACGGTCGCCAATCTAGACCGCAATCTATGCCGCAAAGTAAAAAAAAAGGTACCTTCGATCTATACCTTCAGCATACATTTAGCAATCGAGGCCGCAATCGAGGCCGCAAAGTAAAAAGTACCTTCGATCGATCCCATCTGATATACAAAGCATTTGAGATGAAAGCTTCTTCATGTCTGACAGGATAAGACAGGAAAGTTTCGGCATCCTAGCGATTGTCAGACTTACACGCCTTTTAGACCTGAGTACTACCTGGTCGCCAATCTAGACCGCAATCTATGCCGCAAAGTAAAAAAAAGGTACCTTCGATCTATACCTTCAGCATACATTTAGCAATCGAGGCCGCAATCGAGGCAACAAAGTAAAAAGTACCTTCGATCGATCCCATCTGATATACAAAGCATTTGAGATGAAAGCTTGTTCATGTCTGACAGGATAAGACAGGAAAGTTTCGGCATCCTAGCGATTGTCAGACTTACACGCCTTTTAGACCTGAGTACTTCCTGGTCGCCAATCTAGACCGCAATCTATGCCGCAAAGTAAAACAAAGTACCTTCGATCTATACCTTCAGCATACATTTAGCAATCGAGGCCGCAATCGAGGCCGCAAAGTAAAAAAGTACCTTCGATCGATCCCATCTGATATACAAAGCATTTGAGATGAAAGCTTTTCCATGTCTGACAGGATAAGACAGGAAAGTTTCGGCATCCTAGCGATTGTCAGACTTACACGCCTTTTAGACCTGAGTACTACGGTCGCCAATCTAGACCGCAATCTATGCCGCAAAGTAAAAAAAAAAGTACCTTCGATCCAACCTTCAGCATACATTTAGCAATCGAGGCCGCAATCGAGGCCGCAAAGTAAAAAAGTACCTTCGATCGATCCCATCTGATATACAAAGCATTTGAAATGAAAGCTTGTTCATGTCTGACAGGATAAGACAGGAAAGTTTCGGCATCCTAGCGATTGTCACACTTACACGCCTTTTAGACCTGAGTACTACCTGGTCGCCAATCTAGACCGCAATCTATGCCGCAAAGTAAAAAAAAAAGTACCTTCGATCTATACCTTCAGCATACATTTAGCAATCGAGGCCGCAATCGAGGCCACAAATCAAAAAAATACCATCTGATATACAAAGCATTTGACATGAAAGCTAGACAGGATAAGACAGGATAGTTTCGGCATCCTAGCGATTGTCAGACTTACACGCCTTTTAGACCTGCGTACTACGGTCGCCAATCTAGACCGCAATCTATGTCGCAAAGTAAAACAAAGTACCTTCGATCTATACCTTTAGCATACATTTAGCAATCGAGGCCGCAATCGAGGCCGCAAAGTAAAAAAGTACCTTCGATCGATCCCATCTGATATACAAAGCATTTGAGATAAAAGCTTGTTCATGTCTGACAGGATAAGACAGGAAAGTTTCGGCATCCTAGCGATTGTCAGACTTACACGCCTTTTAGACCTGAGTACAACGGTCGTCAGTCTAGACCGCAATCTATGCCGCAAAGTAAAAAAAAAAGTACCTTCAGCATACATTGAGCAATCGAGGCCGCAATCGAGGCCGCAAAGTAAAAAAGTACTTTCGATCGATCCCATCTGATATACAAAGCATTTGAGATGAAAGCTTGTTCATTTCTGACAGGATAAGACAGGAAAGTTTCGGCATCCTAGCGATTGTCAGACTTACACGCCTTTTAGACCTGAGTACTACGGTCGCCAATCTAGACCGCAATCTATGCCGCAAAGTAAAAAAAAAGGTACCTTCGATCTATACCTTCAGCATACATTTAGCAATCGAGGCCGCAATCGAGGCCACAAAGTAAAAAGTACCTTCGATCGATCCCATCTGATATACAAAGCATTTGAGATGAAAGCTTCTTCATGTCTGACAGGATAAGACAGGAAAGTTTCGGCATCCTAGCGATTGTCAGACTTACACGCCTTTTAGACCTGAGTACTACCTGGTCGCCAATCTAGACCGCAATCTATGCCGCAAAGTAAAAAAAAGTACCTTCGATCTATACCTTCAGCATACATTTAGCAATCGAGGCCGCAATCGAGGCCGCAAAGTAAAAAAGTACCTTCGATCGATCCCATCTGATATACAAAGCATTTGAGATGAAAGCTTTTCCATGTCTGACAGGATAAGACAGGAAAGTTTCGGCATCCTAGCGATTGTCAGACTTACACGCCTTTTAGACCTGAGTACTACGGTCGCCAATCTAGACCGCAATCTATGCCGCAAAGTAAAAAAAAAAGTACCTTCGATCCAACCTTCAGCATACATTTAGCAATCGAGGCCGCAATCGAGGCCGCAAAGTAAAAAAGTACCTTCGATCGATCCCATCTGATATACAAAGCATTTGAAATGAAAGCTTGTTCATGTCTGACAGGATAAGACAGGAAAGTTTCGGCATCCTAGCGATTGTCAGACTTACACGCCTTTTAGACCTGAGTACTACCTGGTCGCCAATCTAGACCGCAATCTATGCCGCAAAGTAAAAAAAAAAGTACCTTCGATCTATACCTTCAGCATACATTTAGCAATCGAGGCCGCAATCGAGGCCACAAATCAAAAAAATACCATCTGATATACAAAGCATTTGACATGAAAGCTAGACAGGATAAGACAGGAAAGTTTCGGCATCCTAGCGATTGTCAGACTTACACGCCTTTTAGACCTGAGTACTACGGTCGCCAATCTAGACCGCAATCTATGCCGCAAAGTAAAAAAAAAAGTACATTCGATCTATACCTTCAGCATACATTTAGCAATTGAGGCCGCAATCGAGGCCGCAAAGTAAAAAAGTACCTTCGATCGATCCCATCTGATATAAAGCATTTGAGATGAAAGCTTGTTCATGTCTGACAGGATAAGACAGGAAAGTTTCGGCATCCTAGCGATTGTCACACTTACACGCCTTTTAGACCTGAGTACTACCTGGTCGCCAATCTAGACCGCAATCTATGCCGCAAAGTAAAAAAAAAAGTACCTTCGATCTATACCTTCAGCATACATTTAGCAATCGAGGCTCAATCGAGGCCGCAAATCAAAAAAATACCATCTGATATACAAAGCATTTGACAAGAAAGCTAGACAGGATAAGACAGGAAAGTTTCGGCATCCTAGCGATTGTCAGACTTACACGCCTTTTAGACCTGAGTACTACGGTCGCCAATCTAGACCGCAATCTATGCCGCAAAGTAAAAAAAAAGTACATTCGATCTATACCTTCAGCATACATTTAGCAATCGAGGCTGCAATCGAGGCCACAAAGTAAAAAGTACCTTCGATCGATCCCATCTGATATACAAAGCATTTGAGATGAAAGCTTCTTCATGTCTGACAGGATAAGACAGGAAAGTTTCGGCATCCTAGCGATTGTCAGACTTACACGCCTTTTAGACCTGAGTACTACGGTCGCCAATCTAGACCGCAATCTATGCCGCAAAGTAAAAAAAAAGTACCTTCGATCTATACCTTCAGCATACATTTAGCAATCGAGGCCGCAATCGAGGCCGCAATCGAGGCCGCAATCGAGGCCGCAAAGTAAAAAAGTACCTTCGATCGATCCCATCTGATATACAAAGCATTTGAGATGAAAGCTTTTCCATGTCTGACAGGATAAGACAGGAAAGTTTCGGCATCCTAGCGATTGTCACACTTACACGCCTTTTAGACCTGAGTACTACGGTCGCCAATCTAGACTGCAATCTATGCCGCAAAGTAAAAAAAAAAGTACCTTCGATCCAACCTTCAGCATACATTTAGCAATCGAGGCCGCAATCGAGGCCGCAAAGTAAAAAAGTACCTTCGATCGATCCCATCTGATATACAAAGCATTTGAAATGAAAGCTTGTTCATGTCTGACAGGATAAGACAGGAAAGTTTCGGCATCCTAGCGATTGTCAGACTTACACGCCTTTTAGACCTGAGTACTACCTGGTCGCCAATCTAGACCGCAATCTATGTTGCAAAGTAAAAAAAAAGTACCTTCGATCTATACCTTCAGCATACATTTAGCAATCGAGGCCGCAATCGAGGCCGCAAATCAAAAAAATACCATCTGATATACAAAGCATTTGACATGAAAGCTAGACAGGATAAGACAGGAAAGGTTCGGCATCCTAGCGATTGTCAGACTTACACGCCTTTTAGACCTGAGTACTACGGTCGCCAATCTAGACCGCAATCTATGCCGCAAAGTAAAAAAAAAAGTACCTTCGATCTATACCTTCAGCATACATTTAGCAATCGAGGCCGCAATCGAGGCCGCAAATCAAAAAAATACCATCTGATATACAAAGCATTTGACATGAAAGCTAGACAGGATAAGACAGGAAAGGTTCGGCATCCTAGCGATTGTCAGACTTACACGCCTTTTAGACCTGAGTACTGCGGTCGCCAATCTAGACCGCAATCTATGCCGCCAAGTAAAAAAACAAGAGCTTTTAAAAAAAGCTGGCGTTTCGGCTACGTTTATAAGTGTGAATTGTCTTTTCCCTTTACTTGAAGTAAAATCTGCCAGAGGAAGTCACTCAAGGGCTGTTCAGTCTATAAGAAAAATTGTCATTTTGGGAAATGAGTACTGTTTTAATAGAGAAAGGCAGATTGGGGAAAGCAATTTTGAAGTTACGTCACTTAACTTAAGTGCTTTTGAAAAAGCTGGTCTTGGCCTACAACTTGTACTTATTTGCAAAATGTATAATAGGCTCATTATAAAAGCTATCAATGTAATTATGTACATGGCACGCAATAAAACATAAAATTTGAAAAAGCACCATTGAATCATCAGCACTATGGTAATTAAGTGAAATAGAAGTTCATAACAGCTAAGGTTCTATCTAAAATGACTACCAAATGTCAAACAAATCAACAGCTACCTCATCCGTATTATTCTGGTTTCCGCATTTACAACATTTCTTCCTTATTTTCCTGGGTAATTTTGCTAAAATTCATGAAAATTCCCATAGTTTTGTGCCGAGGGGCGCCACTTTCCACGTCCGTGTTGTCTGAATGAAGTCGATACTGAACAATGGAGCATTTACTACTGTAACAAAGAATCGCTGTTTTGCAAACAACATCAAGAGCCTCTGTTTACATCGGGGATAGAAGTTTAGTGGCGAGTGTTTTGCAAGAATCATCTTACCGCGCATAGGAGCCGCTGCACGGTATTTTCCATTACAATGAACAGAAAAATTCGAATGCCGGGTTTGGAATCTATGAAGTCCTGTTCATAAGACAAAGGCCTTGTATATATTAAATGAATATTTAAAAATAACAAATATAAAATATTTCTTTATTTATTAATGAAAAAAAATGATATTCATAAATATGATATTGATAGATTAATATAATATCAATATATATTTTTGATATTCAATATCTAAAAAGAAAAAAAAAATCCATGCACGGAGACGAACCCGGATCTTCTGGGTCCGAAGTGCTTCGCGTCGCCAGATCGGCCAAGCTGCGGTACGTTACTATTCACTCTGGACGTAATACTATAACCTCACTATATGGTATCATTTATGCCGATTTTTGGTCGTTTTCTTGACGAAATCATTTTTTTTCTTCTGCAATCTTGTGGAATAGATGTAATATGGTCATTTTTCAGGATATCAAAGTCCGAAACCACAATGCAATGATATTTCCGAACAGTTGTAGCAGTTACATGCGGTCGCCGTCCTGTGTCACATGCAAATCTAGCCTGCCTGCATTTTCGTGCTCTCTTGCCATATAAGGCAACGGCTATACAAGGATTTGAGAACGTATTGCCATATAAGGTCTTATTGTGTGCGACACAGTGTTGAACCAAGCTTCCCTGGTTCCTTCCTTGCCTCCTTGCTTGAAGGTAAAAGCCAGGACAATGCGTTCCGGCGCGCATGCGCCGAAACGCAAAAAGTACATTCGATCTATACCTTCAGCATACATTTAGCAATTGAGGCCGCAATCGAGGCCGCAAAGTAAAAAAGTACCTTCGATCGATCCCATCTGATATACAAAGCATTTGAAATGAAAGCTTGTTCATGTCTGACAGGATAAGACAGGAAAGTTTCGGCATCCTAGCGATTGTCAGACTTACACGCCTTTTAGACCTGAGTACTACCTGGTCGCCAATCTAGACCGCAATCTATGCCGCAAAGAAAAAAAAAAGTACCTTCGATCTATACCTTCAGCATACATTTAGCAATCGAGGCCGCAATCGAGGCCGCAAATCAAAAAAATACCATCTGATATACAAAGCATTTGACATGAAAGCTAGACAGGATAAGACAGGAAAGTTTCGGCATCCTAGCGATTGTCAGACTTACACGCCTTTTAGACCTGAGTACTACGGTCGCCAATCTAGACCGCAATCTATGCCGCAAAGTAAAAAAAAAAGTACATTCGATCTATACCTTCAGCATACATTTAGCAATTGAGGCCGCAATCGAGGCCGCAAAGTAAAAAAGTACCTTCGATCGATCCCATCTGATATACAAAGCATTTCAAATGAAAGCTTGTTCATGTCTGACAGGATAAGACAGGAAAGTTTCGGCATCCTAGCGATTGTCAGACTTACACGCCTTTTAGACCTGAGTACTACGGTCGCCAATCTAGACCGCAATCTATGCCGCAAAGTAAAAAAAAGTACCTTCGATCTATACCTTCAGCATACATTTAGCAATCGAGGCCGCAATCGAGGCCGCAATCGAGGCCGCAAAGTAAAAAAGTACCTTCGATCGATCCCATCTGATATACAAAGCATTTGAGATGAAAGCTTTTCCATGTCTGACAGGATAAGACAGGAAAGTTTCGGCATCCTAGCGATTGTCAGACTTACACGCCTTTTAGACCTGAGTACTACGGTCACCAATCTAGACCGCAATCTATGCCGCAAAGTAAAAAAAAAAGTACCTTCGATCCAACCTTCAGCGTACATTTAGCAATCGAGGCCGCAATCGAGGCCGCAAAGTAAAAAAGTACCTTCGATCGATCCCATCTGATATACAAAGCATTTGAGATGAAAGCTTGTTCATGTCTGACAGGATAAGACAGGAAAGTTTCGGCATCCTAGCGATTGTCAGACTTACACGCCTTTTAGACCTGAGTACAACGGTCGCCAATCTAGACCGCAATCTATGCCGCAAAGTAAAAAAAAAGTACCTTCAGCATACATTTAGCAATCGAGGCCGCAATCGAGGCCGCAAAGTAAAAAAGTACCTTCGATCGATCCCATCTGATATACAAAGCATTTGAGATAAAAGCTTGTTCATTTCTGACAGGATAAGACAGGAAAGTTTCGGCATCCTAGCGATTGTCAGACTTACACGCCTTTTAGACCTGAGTACTACCTGGTCGCCAATCTAGACCGCAATCTATGCCGCAAAGTAAAAAAAAAGGTACCTTCGATCTATACCTTCAGCATACATTTAGCAATCGAGGCCGCAATCGAGGCCGCAAAGTAAAAAAGTACCTTCGATCGATCCCATCTGATATACAAAGCATTTGAGATGAAAGCTTGTTCATGTCTGACAGGATAAGACAGGAAAGTTTCGGCATCCTAGCGATTGTCAGACTTACACGCCTTTTAGACCTGAGTACTACCTGGTCGCCAATCTAGACCGCAATCTATGCCGCAAAGTAAAAAAAAGGTACCTTCGATCTATACCTTCAGCATACATTTAGCAATCGAGGCCGCAATCGAGGCCGCAAATAAAAAAAAGTACCATCTGATATACAAAGCATTTGACATGAAAGCTAGACAGGATAAGACAGGAAAGTTTCGGCATCCTAGCGATTGTCAGACTTACACGCCTTTTAGACCTGAGTAGTACCTGGTCGCCAATCTAGACCGCAATCTATGCCGCAAAGTAAAAAAAAGTACCTTCGATCTATACCTTCAGCATACATTTAGCAATCGAGGCCGCAATCGAGGCTGCAAAGTAAAAAAGTACCTTCGGTCGATCCCATCTGATATACAAAGCATTTGGAATGAAAGGTTGTCCATGTTTGACAGGATAAGACAGGAAAGTTTCGGCATCCTAGCGATTGTCAGACTTACACGCCTTTTAGACCTGAGTACTACGGTCGCCAATCTAGACCGCAATCTATGCCGCAAAGTAAAAAAAAAAGTACCTTCGATCTATACCTTCAGCATACATTTAGCAATCGAGGCCGCAATCGAGGCCGCAAAGTAAAAAAGTACCTTCGATCGATCCCATCTGATATACAAAGCATTTGAGATGAAAGCTTGTTCATGTCTGACAGGATAAGACAGGAAAGTTTCGGCATCCTAGCGATTGTCAGACTTACACGCCTTTTAGACCTGAGTACTACCTGGTCGCCAATCTAGACCGCAATCTATGTCGCAAAGTAAAAAAAAAAGTACCTTCGATCTATACCTTCAGCATACATTTAGCAATCGAGGCCGCAATCGAGGCCGCAAAGTAAAAAAGTACCTTCGATCGATCCCATCTGATATACAAAGCATTTGAGATGAAAGCTTGCTCATGTCTGACAGGATAAGACAGGAAAGTTTCGGCATCCTAGCGATTGTCAGACTTACACGCCTTTTAGACCTGAGTACTACCTGGTCGCCAATCTAGACCGCACTCTATGCCGCAAAGTAAAAAAAAAGTACCTTCGATCTATACCTTCAGCATACATTTAGCAATCGAGGCCGCAATCGAGGCCGCAAATCAAAAAAGTACCATCTGATATACAAAGCATTTGACATGAAAGCTAGACAGGATAAGACAGGAAAGTTTCGGCATCCTAGCGATTGTCAGACTTACACGCCTTTTAGACCTGAGTACTACGGTCGCCAATCTAGACCGCAATCTATGTCGGAAAGTAAAAAAAAAAGTACCTTCGATCTATACCTTCAGCATACATTTAGCAATCGAGGCCGCAATCGAGGCCGCAAAGTAAAAAAGTACCTTCGATCGATCCCATCTGATATACATAGCATTTGAGATGAAAGCTTGTTCATGTCTGACAGGATAAGACAGGAAAGTTTCGGCATCCTAGCGATTGTAAGACTTACACGCCTTTTAGACCTGAGTACTACCTGGTCGCCAATCTAGACCGCAATCTATGCCGCAAAGTAAAAAAAAAAGTACATTCGATCTATACCTTCAGCATACATTTAGCAATCGAGGCCGCAATGGAGGCCGCAAATCAAAAAAGTACCATCTGATATACAAAGCATTTGACATGAAAGCTAGACAGGATAAGACAGGAAAGTTTCGGCATCCTAGCGATTGTCAGACTTACACGCCTTTTAGACCTGAGTAGTACCTGGTCGCCAATCTAGACCGCAATCTATCCCGCAAAGTAAAAAAAAGTACCTTCGATCTATACCTTCAGCATACATTTAGCAATCGAGGCCGCAATCGAGGCCGCAAAGTAAAAAAGTACCTTCGATCGATCCCATCTGATATACAAAGCATTTGAGATGAAAGCTTGTTCATGTCTGACAGGATAAGACAGGAAAGTTTCGGCATCCTAGCGATTGTCAGACTTACACGCCTTTAGACCTGAGCACTACCTGGTCGCCAATCTAGACCGCAATCTATGCCGCAAAGTAAAAAAAAAAGTACATTCGATCTATACCTTCAGCATACATTTAGCAATCGAGGCCGCAATCGAGGCCGCAAATCAAAAAAGTACCATCTGATATACAAAGCATTTGACATGAAAGCTAGACAGGATAAGACAGGAAAGTTTCGGCATCCTAGCGATTGTCAGACTTACACGCCTTTTAGACCTGAGTAGTACCTGGTCGCCAATCTAGACCGCAATCTATGCCGCAAAGTAAAAAAAAGGTACCTTCGATCTATACCTTCAGCATACATTTAGCAATCGAGGCCGCAATCGAGGCCGCAAATCAAAAAAGTACCATCTGATATACAAAGCATTTGACATGAAAGCTAGACAGGATAAGACAGGAAAGTTTCGGCATCCTAGCGATTGTCACACTTACACGCCTTTTAGACCTGAGTACTACGGTCGCCAATCTAGACCGCAATCTATGCCGCAAAGTAAAAAAAAAAAGTACCTTCGATCTATACCTTCAGCATACATTTAGCAATCGAGGCCGCAATCGAGGCCGCAAAGTAAAAAAGTACCTTCGATCGATCCCATCTGATATACATAGCATTTGAGATGAAAGCTTGTTCATGTCTGACAGGATAAGACAGGAAAGTTTCGGCATCCTAGCGATTGTAAGACTTACACGCCTTTTAGACCTGAGTACTACCTGGTCGCCAATCTAGACCGCAATCTATGCCGCAAAGTAAAAAAAAAGGTACCTTCGATCTATACCTTCAGCATACATTTAGCAATCGAGGCCGCAATCGAGGCCGCAAATCAAAAAAGTACCATCTGATATACAAAGCATTTGACATGAAAGCTAGACAGGATAAGACAGGAAAGTTTCGGCATCCTAGCGATTGTCAGACTTACACGCCTTTTAGACCTGAGTACTACGGTCGCCAATCTAGACCGCAATCTATGCCGCAAAGTAAAAAAAAAAGTACCTTCGATCTATACCTTCAGTTTCCTATCCACACTGCGCACTCATTGGACCATCCTTCATGTGTGATTAAGTTATGGGGGAATGCCGAAGTCGCGCGGCGGAGCCGGACCCTTGTAAACTGTTAACGTATGTGAGCTAGGGTGGGGTGGGTGGGTGTGTTGTCAACTGGTGACTTTCCCTAGGCCGAAAAACCCTTCTGTTTCCCACCTCGGAGAACCCCTAGCACTAACGTTTTCTGGGTCGACCTCGCCACGCTCCTCGGCTTTGCGGATGAATCCAACAAGAGGCAGATAGGTGAACTTCCGCTGTACTTATATGGTAGTGAGAATCATGTGATTCAGGATCATCCAATCAGCGCGCAGTGAAGATAGTTTCCTATCCACACTGCGCACTCATTGGACCATCCTTCATGTGTGATTAAGTTATGGGGGAATGCCGAAATCGCTTTGTCTCCTCTCGTTCCCATGCTATCTTGTTACTTTATTTCTCATTAAATAATTCTCATATATTACCCCCATCCTTATCAACCATCATCTATTTACCCCAACCTCATAGCCTTCAATCTTTCAACCACCCTCTTCTTATCTCTCACCCTTTCTAATAACCACAGTAGACGTTTATTCATGTTTCAACGTTTTTTTAATCACACCAACTTTCAATCATCGGAATTATTGTTAGACGTCAAAACCATTCCCTCTGAATACTATGAAGTACGAGTATGGACACTTGTTTTCTCATTTCAAACTCCCCTGTCTTTCTTCTCACCCCTGCCTTTCGGTCCTTTCTTATATGTCCTCAGATATCAAACGTGTTGCTGGACCTCCGGTTTCCATTACCTCAATACTTTTGTAAAACCGTCCCTGATGTCACAACATGACGCATCCATTTAAAAAACAATATGGGCGAGATCCGGATGGGCGGATGGGTCTACTATTCATTCCAAAGCAAACACGTTGTATACACCATCTCGTAGCGTAACCATAATCTAAACGTAAAGCACCCGAGCTGAATGCCAGCAAACACCAAACACGAACGATCAGAAGTCCTCGATGCGCGCCGTTTACCAACATATGAAACACCCGCCATACGCGAATGTCTGACCAACGCTTCTCGGTGTTCGCACACAAACAGAGCCAGCAAACACTAACCACGGACGATCTGAGAAGTCCGCACATGCGCGCCGTTTCCCAACATATGAACCAGCCGCCATGCGCGAACTGACTGACCAACGCTACTCGGTGTTCCCACACAAACAGTGCTAGCAAACACCAAGCACGAACGATCAGAAGTCCGCACATGCGCGCCGTTTCCCAACATATGAATCAGCCGCCATGCGCGAATGACTGACCAACGCTACTCAGTGTTCGCACACAAACAGTGTTAGCAAACACCAAGCACGAACGATCAGAAGTCCGCACATGCGCGCCGCTTCCGATATGAAACACCCGCCATGCGCGAATGACTGACCAACGCTTCTCGGTGTTTGCACACAAACAATGCTAGCAAGCACCAAGCACGAACGATCAGAAATCCGCACATGCACGCCGTTTCATCACACCTATGAGAACACCCGCCATGCGCGAACGACTGACCGACGCTACTCGGTGTTTGCACACAACAGTGCCAGCAAACACCAAGCACGAACGATCAGAAGTCCGAACATGCGCGCCGCTTCCCAACATATGAAACACCCGCCATGCACGAATGACTGACCGACGCTACTCGGTGTTTGCACACAACAGTGCTAGCAAACACCAAGCACGAACGATCAGAAGTCCGCACATGCGCGCCGTTTCCCAACATACGAAACACCCGCCATGCGCGAATGACTGACCAACGCTACTCGGTGTTCGCACACTAAAAGTGCTAGCAAACACCAAGCACGAACGATCAGAAGTCCGCACATGCGCGCCGTTTCATCACACCTATGAAAACACCCGCCATGCGCGAATGACTGACCAACGATACCCGGTGTTCGCACACTAAAAGTGCAAACAAACACCAAGCACGAACGATCAGAAGTCCGCACATGCGCGCCGTTTCCCGACAAATGAAACACCCGCCACGCGCGAATGACTGACCAACGCTACCCGGTGTTCGCACACTAAAAGTGCTAGCAAACACCAAGCACGAACGATCAGAAGTCCGCACATGCGCGCTGTTTCACCAATATGAAAACACGTCACACACACGGCTCCTTCAGCCAAAGCTACTCCAAGTTTGCACGATGGAAGACGTAACAAACCCTGAGCACAAATGACTGAAACCCCGTGCGTGTACGCCGTTTTCCCCTACTGAAAAACCCGCCACACGCGAACGACTGACCAACGCTACCCGGTGTTCGCACACAAACAGTGCTAGCAAACACCAAGCACGATCGATCAGAAGTCCGCACATGCGCGCCGTTTCATCACACATATGAAACACCCGCCATACGCGAATGACTGACCAACGCTACCCGGTGCTCGCACACTAAAAGTGCTAGCAAACACCAAGCACGAAACGATCAGAAGTCCGCACATGCGCGCCGTTTCATCAATATGAAAACACGTCACACCATCACGGCCCCCTCAGCCAAAGCTACTCCAAGTTTGCACGATGGAAGACGTAACAAACCCCGAGCACAAATGACCGAAGTCCCGTATGTGTACGCCGTTTTCCCCTACTGAAACACCCGCCATACGCGAATGACTGACCAACGCTACCCGGTGCTCGCACACTAAAAGTGCTAGCAAACACCAAGCACGAAACGATCAGAAGTCCGCACATGCGCGCCGTTTCATCAATATGAAAACACGTCACACCATCACGGCCCCCTCAGCCAAAGCTACTCAAAGTTTGCACGATGGAAGACGTAACAAACCCCGAGCACAAATGACCGAAGTCCCGTATGTGTACGTCGTTTTCCCCTACTGAAACACCCGCCATACGCGAATGACTGACCAACGCTACCCGGTGTTCGCACACTAAAAGTGCTAGCAAACACCAAGCACGAAACGATCAGAAGTCCGCACATGCGCGCCGTTTCATCAATATGAAAACACGTCACACCATCACGGCCCCCTCAGCCAAAGCTACTCAAAGTTTGCACGATGGAAGACGTAACAAACCCCGAGCACAAATGACCGAAGTCCCGTATGTGTACGTCGTTTTCCCCTACTGAAGCACCCGCCATACGCGAATGACTGACCAACGCTACCCGGTGCTCGCACACTAAAAGTGCTAGCAAACACCAAGCACGAAACGATCAGAAGTCCGCACATGCGCGCCGTTTCATCAATATGAAAACACGTCACACCATCACGGCCCCCTCAGCCAAAGCTACTCAAAGTTTGCACGATGGAAGACGTAACAAACCCCGAGCACAAATGACCGAAGCCCCGTATGTGTACGTCGTTTTCCCCTACTGAAACACCCGCCATACGCGAATGACTGACCAACGCTACCCGGTGTTCGCACACTAAGAGTGCTAGCAAACACCAAGCACGAACGATCAGAAGTTCGCACATGCGCGCCGTTTCATCAATATGAAAACACGTCACACCATCACGGCCCCCTTAGCCAAAGCTACTCAAAGTTTGCACGATGGAAGACGTAACAAACCCCGAGCACAAATGACCGAAGTCCCGTATGTGTACGTCGTTTTCCCCTACTGAAACACCCGCCATACGCGAATGACTGACCAACGCTACCCGGTGCTCGCACACTAAAAGTGCTAGCAAACACCAAGCACGAAACGATCAGAAGTCCGCACATGCGCGCCGTTTCATCAATATGAAAACACGTCACACGTACCATCACGGCCCCCTCAGCCAAAGCTACTCAAAGTTTGCACGATGGAAGACGTAACAAACCCCGAGCACAAATGACCGAAGTCCCGTATGTGTACGTCGTTTTCCCCTACTGAAACACCCGCCATACGCGAATGACTGACCAACGCTACACGGTGTTCGCACACTAAGAGTGCTAGCAAACACCAAGCACGAACGATCAGAAGTCCGCACATGCGCGCCGTTTCATCAATATGAAAACACGTCACACCATCACGGCCCCCTCAGCCAAAGCTACTCAAAGTTTGCACGATGGAAGACGTAACAAACCCCGAGCACAAATGACCGAAGTCCCGTATGTGTACGTCGTTTTCCACTACTGAAACACCCGCCATACGCGAATGACTGACCAACGCTACCCGGTGTTCGCACACTAAAAGTGCTAGCAAACACCAAGCACGAAACGATCAGAAGTCCGCACATGCGCGCCGTTTCATCAATATGAAAACACGTCACACCATCACGGCCCCCTCAGCCAAAGCTACTCAAAGTTTGCACGATGGAAGACGTAACAAACCCTGAGCACAAATGACCGAAGTCCCGTATGTGTACGTCGTTTTCCCCTACTGAAACACCCGCCATACGCGAATGACTGACCAACGCTACCCGGTGCTCGCACACTAAAAGTGCTAGCAAACACCAAGCACGAAACGATCAGAAGTCCGCACATGCGCGCCGTTTCATCAATATGAAAACACGTCACACCATCACGGCCCCCTCAGCCAAAGCTACTCAAAGTTTGCACGATGGAAGACGTAACAAACCCCGAGCACAAATGACCGAAGCCCCGTATGTGTACGTCGTTTTCCCCTACTGAAACACCCGCCATACGCGAATGACTGACCAACGCTACCCGGTGTTCGCACACTAAGAGTGCTAGCAAACACCAAGCACGAACGATCAGAAGTTCGCACATGCGCGCCGTTTCATCAATATGAAAACACGTCACACCATCACGGCCCCCTTAGCCAAAGCTACTCAAAGTTTGCACGATGGAAGACGTAACAAACCCCGAGCACAAATGACCGAAGTCCCGTATGTGTACGTCGTTTTCCCCTACTGAAACACCCGCCATACGCGAATGACTGACCAACGCTACCCGGTGCTCGCACACTAAAAGTGCTAGCAAACACCAAGCACGAAACGATCAGAAGTCCGCACATGCGCGCCGTTTCCCACAATATGAAACACCAGCCATACGCGAACGACTGACCAACGCTACCCGGTGTTCGCACACTAAAAGTGTTAGCAAACACCAAGCACGAACGATCAGAAGTTCGCACATGCGCGCCGTTTCATCACAAATGAAAACACGCCATAACCAGAAACTCTCCGGTCCACGCAACTTGATATTCACACACTAACAGTGACACCAAGCGCGAACGACCGGGAGTCCGTACAAGCACTGTTTTCCAAAATACAAGAACACATAGTACACACAATGAAACCATGATGCAAAACATTAAAACAGTACCAAATCAACACCTGTTACCAACAATCGACATCAAAATTTAAGATGGAAAAACGCCCCCTTACTCAAAGCTAAAATAAACTGAGCAACTCCTTACAGTTGGCTCACTTGCGCAACCCATACCCGGCCTGAAGTAATCCTAGAACACCCAACTGCACATCTCCTTTCTCCGAGTCGGTAAAGACTCTCGGCAGTGATACTCACTGCGTGCCGCTTCTGCTGTTACTGCGGAGTGACTGCTGCTACAGCTGCCCTGCTCCTCTCCTGGCCCATCTTTCACTGTTAATGGTGAAGAGGATGCCACCATCGTCCTGGGGAACTTCTCCTGCATCCCTTAGACGTGTGTGTGTCGCCGACTCTGTATGCAAATACAAACAAAACATTTATAAACAGCCTGACGAGAAACCCCACGGATGCAGAAACGCTCAACGACATTGCGGGCGATTGCAAAGTGTTCTGAGCCAGCAAGGCTTGCTGATTCTGTCGCCCAAACGGAGCGGACGGAGTCCGTCGTTTCCCCGGCGCCAGTGGAGCCCGCAACCCCTGTCCCTGGTCCTGGTGAAGCCCGCTGCAACAGCGTCAGTGTAGCCAAGGCAGCTGGAGGCGGCGTCCGCGGCATCCACTGCACTCTGTGTCCTCTGTCTGGACGGCTCGGCTTTCGGTGGCCATACTGTAACTTCATAACCAAAGGAACAGCAACGTCAGAAACACGGGTGAGACATCCAAAACACCTAAGACCCACTCGAGCAGTCCTCCGCCATGCCGGCACACACCGAACATGGTCACTATGGGATTCTTGTCACGAGTTTCCCTCCTTTTCTAAACACAAAGTCACTTCAAACCCCCGTTCCAAACCAGTTCCTTACAAAGTGCCCTCCCAAAGCACAATATCAAATGCAAATCACGCAGCTGCAAAGAACTAACGCCCGAACACCAAAGCAAATCAACACGTGTGCAGACGGCGTCCAAAAAAGGAATAAACCAAAAATTCAAGAATTCCAACAAATAACAACTGCCACCTTACCGTAATCTCCACCCACACCTTTAACTTAGTTGAATCTGTCGCTCTAACGGAGTGGACGGAATCCTTCGCTCCTTCGGCACCAGTGCTAGTGAAAACCGCATCCCCTGTGGTGCCGATGGCGCCCACCGCAGCAGCGTCAACGTAGCCGAGAAAGCCGGCGGCGGCGTCCGCTGCACCCACTGCACACTCTTCGGTATCTCCTGTCTGGAACATTATGTCTGGACGGCTCGGGTCTCGGTGGCCACACTGTAACTTCAATACCAAAAGAACATCAACGTCAGAAACACGGATGAGACATCCAAAACACCTAAGCCCCACTCGAGCAGTCCTCCGCCATGCCGGCACACACCGAACATGGTCACTATGGGATTCTTGTCACGAGTTTCCCTCCCTTCTAAGATAAGTACTTCAACCACGTACCAAACCCATTCCTCACAAAGTGCCCCCCCAACGCACACTATCAAATGCAAATCACACAGTGCAAAAGACAGAAAAGCTGACGCCAGACACACACCTACACAAATGCAAATCAACACGTGTGCAGACGGCGTCCGAAAAAGAATACAACAAAATTTCAAGAAAACGCCAACAAATAGCAACATTCACTTTGCCGCACTCTCCACCCAAACGCTGTACTTAGAGGCTTCACCTCGTCAGCAAGACACAGGGTTCTAGTGTCCGTCGGTGTTCCGACCCTCAAACGTGACGAAAAATCGTTCGCTTCCCGACGCAGTCACGGACGACCACACCGAGTGCATGGCCCGCAAGGCTTACCGCATCTGTCGCCGTATCCTGGCGGCCTGTTTCCCCTCAGTAGCCGCCGTTAATCTCGGTCCAGAGGAGCTTGCCCGGCCGCCCGGCACACATCCCCCGCCACAAACACTCTTCACAACGGCAAAACGCGTTCGTGCAGCCGTGAACTGCGAGGACCTGGTCGTGACTTCACTCGCGACCTCCGGCGGCGCGGACGAATCCAACAAGAGGCAGATAGGTGAACTTCCGCTGTACTTATATGGTAGTGAGAATCATGTGATTCAGGATCATCCAATCAGCGCGCAGTGAAGATAGCATACATTTAGCAATCGAGGCCGCAATCGAGGCCGCAAAGTAAAAAAGTACCTTCGATCGATCCCATCTGATATACAAAGCATTTGAGATGAAAGCTTGTTCATGTCTGACAGGATAAGACAGGAAAGTTTCGGCATCCTAGCGATTGTAAGACTTACACGCCTTTTAGACCTGAGTACTACCTGGTCGCCAATCTAGACCGCAATCTATGCCGCAAAGTAAAAAAAAGTACCTTCGATCTATACCTTCAGCATACATTTAGCAATCGAGGCCGCAATCGAGGCCGCAAAGTAAAAAAGTACCTTCGATCGATCCCATCTGATATACAAAGCATTTGAGATGAAAGCTTGTTCATGTCTGACAGGATAAGACAGGAAAGTTTCGGCATCCTAGCGATTGTCAGACTTACACGCCTTTTAGACCTGAGTACTACGGTCGCCAATCTAGACCGCAATCTATGCCGCAAAGTTAAAAAAAAAGTACCTTCGATCTATACCTTCAGCATACATTTAGCAATCGAGGCCGCAATCGAGGCCGGAAAGTAAAAAAGTACCTTCGATCGATCCCATCTGATATACAAAGCATTTGAGATGAAAGCTTGTTCATGTCTGACAGGATAAGACAGGAAAGTTTCGGCATCCTAGCGATTGTAAGACTTACACGCCTTTTAGACCTGAGTACTACCTGGTCGCCAATCTAGACCGCAATCTATGCCGCAAAGTAAAAAAAAGTACCTTCGATCTATACCTTCAGCATACATTTAGCAATCGAGGCCGCAATCGAGGCCGCAAAGTAAAAAAGTACCTTCGATCGATCCCATCTGATATACAAAGCATTTGAGATGAAAGCTTGTTCATGTCTGACAGGATAAGACAGGAAAGTTTCGGCATCCTAGCGATTGTCAGACTTACACGCCTTTTAGACCTGAGCACTACCTGGTCGCCAATCTAGACCGCAATCTATGCCGCAAAGTAAAAAAAAAAGTACATTCGATCTATACCTTCAGCATACATTTAGCAATCGAGGCCGCAATGGAGGCCGCAAATCAAAAAAGTACCATCTGATATACAAAGCATTTGACATGAAAGCTAGACAGGATAAGACAGGAAAGTTTCGGCATCCTAGCGATTGTCAGACTTACACGCCTTTTAGACCTGAGTAGTACCTGGTCGCCAATCTAGACCGCAATCTATGCCGCAAAGTAAAAAAAAGTACCTTCGATCTATACCTTCAGCATATATTTAGCAATCGAGGCCGCAATCGAGGCTGCAAAGTAAAAAAGTACCTTCGATCGATCCCATCTGATATACAAAGCATTTGGAATGAAAGGTTGTCCATGTTTGACAGGATAAGACAGGAAAGTTTCGGCATCCTAGCGATTGTCAGACTTACACGCCTTTTAGACCTGAGTACTACGGTAGCCAATCTAGACCGCAATCTATGCCGCAAAGTAAAAAAAAAAGTACCTTCGATCTATACCTTCAGCATACATTTAGCAATCGAAGCCGCAATCGAGGCCGCAAAGTAAAAAAGTACCTTCGATCGATCCCATCTGATATACAAAGCATTTGAGATGAAAGCTTGTTCATGTCTGACAGGATAAGACAGGAAAGTTTCGGCATCCTAGCGATTGTAAGACTTACACGCCTTTTAGACCTGAGTACTACCTGGTCGCCAATCTAGACCGCAATCTATGCCGCAAAGTAAAAAAAAAGTACATTCGATCTATACCTTCAGCATACATTTAGCAATCGAGGCCGCAATCGAGGCCGCAAATCAAAAAAATACCATCTGATATACAAAGCATTTGACATGAAAGCTAGACAGGATAAGACAGGAAAGTTTCGGCATCCTAGCGATTGTCAGACTTACACGCCTTTTAGACCTGAGTACTACGGTAGCCAATCTAGACCGCAATCTATGCCGCAAAGTAAAAAAAATGTACCTTCGATCTATACCTTCAGCATACATTTAGCAATCGAAGCCGCAATCGAGGCCGCAAAGTAAAAAAGTACCTTCGATCGATCCCATCTGATATACAAAGCATTTGAAATGAAAGCTTGTTCATGTCTGACAGGATAAGACAGGAAAGTTTCGGCATCCTAGCGATTGTCAGACTTACACGCCTTTTAGACCTGAGTACTACGGTCGCCAATCTAGACCGCAATCTATGCCGCAAAGTTAAAAAAAAAGTACCTTCGATCTATACCTTCAGCATACATTTAGCAATCGAGGCCGCAATCGAGGCCGCAAAGTAAAAAAGTACCTTCGATCGATCCCATCTGATATACAAAGCATTTGAGATGAAAGCTTGTTCATGTCTGACAGGATAAGACAGGAAAGTTTCGGCATCCTAGCGATTGTAAGACTTACACGCCTTTTAGACCTGAGTACTACCTGGTCGCCAATCTAGACCGCAATCTATGCCGCAAAGTAAAAAAAAGTACCTTCGATCTATACCTTCAGCATACATTTAGCAATCGAGGCCGCAATCGAGGCCGCAAAGTAAAAAAGTACCTTCGATCGATCCCATCTGATATACAAAGCATTTGAGATGAAAGCTTGTTCATGTCTGACAGGATAAGACAGGAAAGTTTCGGCATCCTAGCGATTGTCAGACTTACACGCCTTTTAGACCTGAGCACTACCTGGTCGCCAATCTAGACCGCAATCTATGCCGCAAAGTAAAAAAAAAAGTACATTCGATCTATACCTTCAGCATACATTTAGCAATCGAGGCCGCAATGGAGGCCGCAAATCAAAAAAGTACCATCTGATATACAAAGCATTTGACATGAAAGCTAGACAGGATAAGACAGGAAAGTTTCGGCATCCTAGCGATTGTCAGACTTACACGCCTTTTAGACCTGAGTAGTACCTGGTCGCCAATCTAGACCGCAATCTATGCCGCAAAGTAAAAAAAAGTACCTTCGATCTATACCTTCAGCATACATTTAGCAATCGAGGCCGCAATCGAGGCTGCAAAGTAAAAAAGTACCTTCGATCGATCCCATCTGATATACAAAGCATTTGGAATGAAAGGTTGTCCATGTTTGACAGGATAAGACAGGAAAGTTTCGGCATCCTAGCGATTGTCAGACTTACACGCCTTTTAGACCTGAGTACTACGGTCGCCAATCTAGACCGCAATCTATGCCGCAAAGTAAAAAAAAAAGTACCTTCGATCTATACCTTCAGCATACATTTAGCAATCGAGGCCGCAATCGAGGCCGCAAAGTAAAAAAGTACCTTCGATCGATCCCATCTGATATACAAAGCATTTGAGATGAAAGCTTGTTCATGTCTGACAGGATAAGACAGGAAAGTTTCGGCATCCTAGCGATTGTCAGACTTACACGCCTTTTAGACCTGAGTACTACCTGGTCGCCAATCTAGACCGCAATCTATGTCGCAAAGTAAAAAAAAAGTACCTTCGATCTATACCTTCAGCATACATTTAGCAATCGAGGCCGCAATCGAGGCCGCAAAGTAAAAAAGTACCTTCGATCGATCCCATCTGATATACAAAGCATTTGAGATGAAAGCTTGCTCATGTCTGACAGGATAAGACAGGAAAGTTTCGGCATCCTAGCGATTGTCAGACTTACACGCCTTTTAGACCTGAGTACTACCTGGTCGCCAATCTAGACCGCACTCTATGCCGCAAAGTAAAAAAAAAGTACCTTCGATCTATACCTTCAGCATACATTTAGCAATCGAGGCCGCAATCGAGGCCGCAAATCAAAAAAGTACCATCTGATATACAAAGCATTTGACATGAAAGCTAGACAGGATAAGACAGGAAAGTTTCGGCATCCTAGCGATTGTCAGACTTACACGCCTTTTAGACCTGAGTACTACGGTCGCCAATCTAGACCGCAATCTATGTCGGAAAGTAAAAAAAAAGTACCTTCGATCTATACCTTCAGCATACATTTAGCAATCGAGGCCGCAATCGAGGCCGCAAAGTAAAAAAGTACCTTCGATCGATCCCATCTGATATACATAGCATTTGAGATGAAAGCTTGTTCATGTCTGACAGGATAAGACAGGAAAGTTTCGGCATCCTAGCGATTGTAAGACTTACACGCCTTTTAGACCTGAGTACTACCTGGTCGCCAATCTAGACCGCAATCTATGCCGCAAAGTAAAAAAAAAAGTACATTCGATCTATACCTTCAGCATACATTTAGCAATCGAGGCCGCAATGGAGGCCGCAAATCAAAAAAGTACCATCTGATATACAAAGCATTTGACATGAAAGCTAGACAGGATAAGACAGGAAAGTTTCGGCATCCTAGCGATTGTCAGACTTACACGCCTTTTAGACCTGAGTAGTACCTGGTCGCCAATCTAGACCGCAATCTATGCCGCAAAGTAAAAAAAAGGTACCTTCGATCTATACCTTCAGCATACATTTAGCAATCGAGGCCGCAATCGAGGCCGCAAAGTAAAAAAGTACCTTCGATCGATCCCATCTGATATACAAAGCATTTGAGATGAAAGCTTGTTCATGTCTGACAGGATAAGACAGGAAAGTTTCGGCATCCTAGCGATTGTCAGACTTACACGCCTTTAGACCTGAGCACTACCTGGTCGCCAATCTAGACCGCAATCTATGCCGCAAAGTAAAAAAAAAAGTACATTCGATCTATACCTTCAGCATACATTTAGCAATCGAGGCCGCAATCGAGGCCGCAAATCAAAAAAGTACCATCTGATATACAAAGCATTTGACATGAAAGCTAGACAGGATAAGACAGGAAAGTTTCAGCATCCTAGCGATTGTCAGACTTACACGCCTTTTAGACCTGAGTAGTACCTGGTCGCCAATCTAGACCGCAATCTATGCCGCAAAGTAAAAAAAAGGTACCTTCGATCTATACCTTCAGCATACATTTAGCAATCGAGGCCGCAATCGAGGCCGCAAATCAAAAAAGTACCATCTGATATACAAAGCATTTGACATGAAAGCTAGACAGGATAAGACAGGAAAGTTTCGGCATCCTAGCGATTGTCACACTTACACGCCTTTTAGACCTGAGTACTACGGTCGCCAATCTAGACCGCAATCTATGCCGCAAAGTAAAAAAAAAAAGTACCTTCGATCTATACCTTCAGCATACATTTAGCAATCGAGGCCGCAATCGAGGCCGCAAAGTAAAAAAGTACCTTCGATCGATCCCATCTGATATACATAGCATTTGAGATGAAAGCTTGTTCATGTCTGACAGGATAAGACAGGAAAGTTTCGGCATCCTAGCGATTGTAAGACTTACACGCCTTTTAGACCTGAGTACTACCTGGTCGCCAATCTAGACCGCAATCTATGCCGCAAAGTAAAAAAAAAGGTACCTTCGATCTATACCTTCAGCATACATTTAGCAATCGAGGCCGCAATCGAGGCCGCAAATCAAAAAAGTACCATCTGATATACAAAGCATTTGACATGAAAGCTAGACAGGATAAGACAGGAAAGTTTCGGCATCCTAGCGATTGTCAGACTTACACGCCTTTTAGACCTGAGTACTACGGTCGCCAATCTAGACCGCAATCTATGCCGCAAAGTAAAAAAAAAAGTACCTTCGATCTATACCTTCAGCATACATTTAGCAATCGAGGCCGCAATCGAGGCCGCAAAGTAAAAAAGTACCTTCGATCGATCCCATCTGATATACAAAGCATTTGAGATGAAAGCTTGTTCATGTCTGACAGGATAAGACAGGAAAGTTTCGGCATCCTAGCGATTGTAAGACTTACACGCCTTTTAGACCTGAGTACTACCTGGTCGCCAATCTAGACCGCAATCTATGCCGCAAAGTAAAAAAAAGTACCTTCGATCTATACCTTCAGCATACATTTAGCAATCGAGGCCGCAATCGAGGCCGCAAAGTAAAAAAGTACCTTCGATCGATCCCATCTGATATACAAAGCATTTGAGATGAAAGCTTGTTCATGTCTGACAGGATAAGACAGGAAAGTTTCGGCATCCTAGCGATTGTCAGACTTACACGCCTTTTAGACCTGAGTACTACGGTCGCCAATCTAGACCGCAATCTATGCCGCAAAGTTAAAAAAAAAGTACCTTCGATCTATACCTTCAGCATACATTTAGCAATCGAGGCCGCAATCGAGGCCGCAAAGTAAAAAAGTACCTTCGATCGATCCCATCTGATATACAAAGCATTTGAGATGAAAGCTTGTTCATGTCTGACAGGATAAGACAGGAAAGTTTCGGCATCCTAGCGATTGTAAGACTTACACGCCTTTTAGACCTGAGTACTACCTGGTCGCCAATCTAGACCGCAATCTATGCCGCAAAGTAAAAAAAAGTACCTTCGATCTATACCTTCAGCATACATTTAGCAATCGAGGCCGCAATCGAGGCCGCAAAGTAAAAAAGTACCTTCGATCGATCCCATCTGATATACAAAGCATTTGAGATGAAAGCTTGTTCATGTCTGACAGGATAAGACAGGAAAGTTTCGGCATCCTAGCGATTGTCAGACTTACACGCCTTTTAGACCTGAGCACTACCTGGTCGCCAATCTAGACCGCAATCTATGCCGCAAAGTAAAAAAAAAAGTACATTCGATCTATACCTTCAGCATACATTTAGCAATCGAGGCCGCAATGGAGGCCGCAAATCAAAAAAGTACCATCTGATATACAAAGCATTTGACATGAAAGCTAGACAGGATAAGACAGGAAAGTTTCGGCATCCTAGCGATTGTCAGACTTACACGCCTTTTAGACCTGAGTAGTACCTGGTCGCCAATCTAGACCGCAATCTATGCCGCAAAATAAAAAAAAGTACCTTCGATCTATACCTTCAGCATACATTTAGCAATCGAGGCCGCAATCGAGGCTGCAAAGTAAAAAAGTACCTTCGATCGATCCCATCTGATATACAAAGCATTTGGAATGAAAGGTTGTCCATGTTTGACAGGATAAGACAGGAAAGTTTCGGCATCCTAGCGATTGTCAGACTTACACGCCTTTTAGACCTGAGTACTACCTGGTCGCCAATCTAGACCGCAATCTATGCCGCAAAGTAAAAAAAAAAGTACCTTCGATCTATACCTTCAGCATACATTTAGCAATCGAGGCCGCAATCGAGGCCGCAAAGTAAAAAAGTACCTTCGATCGATCCCATCTGATATACAAAGCATTTGAGATGAAAGCTTGTTCATGTCTGACAGGATAAGACAGGAAAGTTTCGGCATCCTAGCGATTGTCAGACTTACACGCCTTTTAGACCTGAGTACTACCTGGTCGCCAATCTAGACCGCAATCTATGTCGCAAAGTAAAAAAAAAAGTACCTTCGATCTATACCTTCAGCATACATTTAGCAATCGAGGCCGCAATCGAGGCCGCAAAGTAAAAAAGTACCTTCGATCGATCCCATCTGATATACAAAGCATTTGAGATGAAAGCTTGCTCATGTCTGACAGGATAAGACAGGAAAGTTTCGGCATCCTAGCGATTGTCAGACTTACACGCCTTTTAGACCTGAGTACTACCTGGTCGCCAATCTAGACCGCACTCTATGCCGCAAAGTAAAAAAAAAGTACCTTCGATCTATACCTTCAGCATACATTTAGCAATCGAGGCCGCAATCGAGGCCGCAAATCAAAAAAGTACCATCTGATATACAAAGCATTTGACATGAAAGCTAGACAGGATAAGACAGGAAAGTTTCGGCATCCTAGCGATTGTCAGACTTACACGCCTTTTAGACCTGAGTACTACGGTCGCCAATCTAGACCGCAATCTATGTCGGAAAGTAAAAAAAAAGTACCTTCGATCTATACCTTCAGCATACATTTAGCAATCGAGGCCGCAATCGAGGCCGCAAAGTAAAAAAGTACCTTCGATCGATCCCATCTGATATACATAGCATTTGAGATGAAAGCTTGTTCATGTCTGACAGGATAAGACAGGAAAGTTTCGGCATCCTAGCGATTGTAAGACTTACACGCCTTTTAGACCTGAGTAGTACCTGGTCGCCAATCTAGACCGCAATCTATGCCGCAAAGTAAAAAAAAGGTACCTTCGATCTATACCTTCAGCATACATTTAGCAATCGAGGCCGCAATCGAGGCCGCAAATCAAAAAAGTACCATCTGATATACAAAGCATTTGACATGAAAGCTAGACAGGATAAGACAGGAAAGTTTCGGCATCCTAGCGATTGTCACACTTACACGCCTTTCAGACCTGAGTACTACGGTCGCCAATCTAGACCGCAATCTATGCCGCAAAGTAAAAAAAAAAGTACCTTCGATCTATACCTTCAGCATACATTTAGCAATCGAGGCCGCAATCGAGGCCGCAAAGTAAAAAAGTACCTTCGATCGATCCCATCTGATATACAAAGCATTTGAGATGAAAGCTTGTTCATGTCTGACAGGATAAGACAGGAAAGTTTCGGCATCCTAGCGATTGTAAGACTTACACGCCTTTTAGACCTGAGTACTACCTGGTCGCCAATCTAGACCGCAATCTATGCCGCAAAGTAAAAAAAAGTACCTTCGATCTATACCTTCAGCATACATTTAGCAATCGAGGCCGCAATCGAGGCCGCAAAGTAAAAAAGTACCTTCGATCGATCCCATCTGATATACAAAGCATTTGAGATGAAAGCTTGTTCATGTCTGACAGGATAAGACAGGAAAGTTTCGGCATCCTAGCGATTGTCAGACTTACACGCCTTTTAGACCTGAGCACTACCTGGTCGCCAATCTAGACCGCAATCTATGCCGCAAAGTAAAAAAAAAAGTACATTCGATCCAACCTTCAGCATACATTTAGCAATCGAGGCCGCAATCGAGGCCGCAAATCAAAAAAGTACCATCTGATATACAAAGCATTTGACATGAAAGCTAGACAGGATAAGACAGGAAAGTTTCGGCATCCTAGCGATTGTCAGACTTACACGCCTTTTAGACCTGAGTAGTACCTGGTCGCCAATCTAGACCGCAATCTATGCCGCAAAGTAAAAAAAAGGTACCTTCGATCTATACCTTCAGCATACATTTAGCAATCGAGGCCGCAATCGAGGCCGCAAATCAAAAAAGTACCATCTGATATACAAAGCATTTGACATGAAAGCTAGACAGGATAAGACAGGAAAGTTTCGGCATCCTAGCGATTGTCAGACTTACACGCCTTTTAGACCTGAGTACTACGGTCGCCAATCTAGACCGCAATCTATGCCGCAAAGTAAAAAAAAAAAGTACCTTCGATCTATACCTTCAGCATACATTTAGCAATCGAGGCCGCAATCGAGGCCGCAATCGAGGCCGCAAAGTAAAAAAGTACCTTCGATCGATCCCATCTGATATACAAAGCATTTGAGATGAAAGCTTGTTCATGTCTGACATGATAAGACAGGAAAGTTTCGGCATCCTAGCGATTGTCAGACTTACACGCCTTTTAGACCTGAGTACTACCTGGTCGCCAATCTAGACCGCAATCTATGCCGCAAAGTAAAAAAAAAGTACCTTCGATCTATACCTTCAGCATACATTTAGCAATCGAGGCCGCAATCGAGGCCGCAAAGTAAAAAAGTACCTTCGATCGATCCCATCTGATATACAAAGCATTTGGAATGAAAGCTTGTTCATGTCTGACAGGATAAGACAGGAAAGTTTCGGCATCCTAGCGATTGTCAGACTTACACGCCTTTTAGTTATGAGTACTACGGTCGCCAATCTAGACCGCAATCTATGCCGCAAAGTAAAAAAAAAGTACCGTCGATCTATACCTTCAGCATACATTTAGCAATCGAGGCCGCAATCGAGGCCGCAATCGAGGCCGCAAAGTAAAAAAGTACCTTCGATCGATCCCATCTGATATACAAAGCATTTGAGATGAAAGCTTGTCCATGTCTGACAGGATAAGACAGGAAAGTTTCGGCATCCTAGCGATTGTCAGACTTACACGCCTTTTAGACCTGAGTACTACCTGGTCGCCAATCTAGACCGCAATCTATGCCGCAAAGTAAAGAAAAGTACCTTCGATCTATACCTTCAGCATACATTTAGCAATCGAGGCCGCAATCGAGGCCGCAAAGTAAAAAAGTACCTTCGATCGATCCCATCTGATATACAAAGCATTTGAGATGAAAGCTTGTTCATGTCTGACAGGATAAGACAGGAAAGTTTCGGCATCCTAGCGATTGTCAGACTTACACGACTTTTTGACCTGAGTACTACGGTCGCCAATCTAGACCGCAATCTATGCCGCAAAGTAAAAAAAAAGTACATTCGATCTATACCTTCAGCATACATTTAGCAATAGAGGCCGCAATCGAGGCCGCAAAGTAAAAAAGTACCTTCGATCGATCCCATCTGATATAAAGCATTTGAAATGAAAGCTTGTTCATGTCTGACAGGATAAGACAGGAAAGTTTCGGCATCCTAGCGATTGTCAGACTTACACGCCTATTAGACCTGAGTACTACGGTCGCCAATCTAGACCGCAATCTATGCCGTAAAGTAAAAAAAAGTACCGTCGATCTATACCTTCAGCATACATTTAGCAATCGAGGCCGCAATCGAGGCCGCAAAGTAAAAAAGTACCTTCGATCGATCCCATCTGATATACAAAGCATTTGAGATGAAAGCTTGCTCATGTCTGACAGGATAAGACAGGAAAGTTTCGGCATCCTAGCGATTGTCAGACTTACACGCCTTTTAGACCTGAGTACTACCTGGTCGCCAATCTAGACCGCAATCTATGCCGCAAAGTAAAAAAAAGTACCTTCGATCTATACCTTCAGCATACATTTAGCAATCGAGGCCGCAATCGAGGCCGCAAAGTAAAAAAGTACCTTCGATCGATCCCATCTGATATACAAAGCATTTGAGATGAAAGCTTGTTCATGTCTGACAGGATAAGACAGGAAAGTTTCGGCATCCTAGCGATTGTCAGACTTACACGCCTTTTAGACCTGAGCACTACCTGGTCGCCAATCTAGACCGCAATCTATGCAGCAAAGTGAAAAAAAAAGTACATTCGATCTATACCTTCAGCATACATTTAGCAATCGAGGCCGCAATCGAGGCCGCAAATCAAAAAAGTACCATCTGATATACAAAGCATTTGACATGAAAGCTAGACAGGATAAGACAGGAAAGTTTCGGCATCCTAGCGATTGTCAGACTTACACGCCTTTTAGACCTGAGTAGTACCTGGTCGCCAATCTAGACCGCAATCTATGCCGCAAAGTAAAAAAAAGGTACCTTCAGCATACATTTAGCAATCGAGGCCGCAATCGAGGCCGCAAATCAAAAAAGTACCATCTGATATACAAAGCATTTGACATGAAAGCTAGACAGGATAAGACAGGAAAGTTTCGGCATCCTAGCGATTGTCAGACTTACACGCCTTTTAGACCTGAGTACTACGGTCGCCAATCTAGACCGCAATCTATGCCGCAAAGTAAAAAAAAAAAAGTACCTTCGATCTATACCTTCAGCATACATTTAGCAATCGAGGCCGCAATCGAGGCCGCAATCGAGGCCGCAAAGTAAAAAAGTACCTTCGATCGATCCCATCTGATATACAAAGCATTTGAAATGAAAGCTTGTTCATGTCTGACATGATAAGACAGGAAAGTTTCGGCATCCTAGCGATTGTCAGACTTACACGCCTTTTAGACCTGAGTACTACCTGGTCGCCAATCTAGACCGCAATCTATGCCGCAAAGTAAAAAAAAAGTACCTTCGATCTATACCTTCAGCATACATTTAGCAATCGAGGCCGCAATCGAGGCCGCAAAGTAAAAAAGTACCTTCGATCGATCCCATCTGATATACAAAGCATTTGGAATGAAAGCTTGTTCATGTCTGACAGGATAAGACAGGAAAGTTTCGGCATCCTAGCGATTGTCAGACTTACACGCCTTTTAGTTCTGAGTACTACGGTCGCCAATCTAGACCGCAATCTATGCCGCAAAGTAAAAAAAAAGTACCGTCGATCTATACCTTCAGCATACATTTAGCAATCGAGGCCGCAATCGAGGCCGCAATCGAGGCCGCAAAGTAAAAAAGTACCTTCGATCGATCCCATCTGATATACAAAGCATTTGAGATGAAAGCTTGTCCATGTCTGACAGGATAAGACAGGAAAGTTTCGGCATCCTAGCGATTGTCACACTTACACGCCTTTTAGACCTGAGTACTACGGTCGCCAATCTAGACCGCAATCTATGCCGCAAAGTAAAAAAAAAAGTACCTTCGATCTATACCTTCAGCATACATTTAGCAATCGAGGCCGCAATCGAGGCCGCAAAGTAAAAAAAGTACCTTCGATCGATCCCATCTGATATACAAAGCATTTGAGATGAAAGCTTGTTCATGTCTGACAGGATAAGACAGGAAAGTTTCGGCATCCTAGCGATTGTCAGACTTACACGACTTTTTGACCTGAGTACTACGGTCGCCAATCTAGACCGCAATCTATGCCGCAAAGTAAAAAAAAAGTACATTCGATCTATACCTTCAGCATACATTTAGCAATAGAGGCCGCAATCGAGGCCGCAAAGTAAAAAAGTACCTTCGATCGATCCCATCTGATATAAAGCATTTGAAATGAAAGCTTGTTCATGTCTGACAGGATAAGACAGGAAAGTTTCGGCATCCTAGCGATTGTCAGACTTACACGCCTATTAGACCTGAGTACTACGGTCGCCAATCTAGACCGCAATCTATGCCGTAAAGTAAAAAAAAGTACCGTCGATCTATACCTTCAGCATACATTTAGCAATCGAGGCCGCAATCGAGGCCGCAAATCAAAAAAGTACCATCTGATATACAAAGCATTTGACATGAAAGGTAGACAGGATAAGACAGGAAAGTTTCGGCATCCTAGCGATTGTCAGACTTACACGCCTTTTAGACCTAAGTACTACCTGGTCGCCAATCTAGACCGCAATCTATGCCGCAAAGTAAAAAAAAGTACCTTCGATACCTTCAGCATACATTTAGCAATCGAGGCCGCAATCGAGGACGCAAATCAAAAAAGTACCATCTGATATACAAAGCATTTGACATGAAAGCTAGACAGGATAAGACAGGAAAGTTTCGGCATCCTAGCGATTGTCAGACTTACACGCCTTTTAGACCTGCGTACTACGGTCGCCAATCTAGACCGCAATCTATGCCGCAAAGTAAAAAAAAAAAGTAGATTCGATCTATACCTTCAGCATACATTTAGCAATCGAGGCCGCAATCGAGGCCGCAATCGAGGCCGCAAAGTAAAAAAGTACCTTCGATCGATCCCATCTGATATACAAAGCATTTGAAATGAAAGCTTGTTCATGTCTGACAGGATAAGACAGGAAAGTTTCGGCATCCTAGCGATTGTCAGACTTACACGCCTTTTAGACCTGAGTACTACCTGGTCGCCAATCTAGACCGCAATCTATGCCGCAAAGTAAAGAAAAGTACCTTCGATCTATACCTTCAGCATACATTTAGCAATCGAGGCCGCAATCGAGGCCGCAAATCAAAAAAGTACCATCTGATATACAAAGCATTTGACATGAAAGCTAGACAGGATAAGACAGGAAAGTTTCGGCATCCTAGCGATTGTCACACTTACACGCCTTTTAGACCTGAGTACTACGGTCGCCAATCTAGACCACAATCTATGCAGCAAAGTAAAAAAAAAAGTACCTTCGATCTATACCTTCAGCATACATTTAGCAATCGAGGACGCAATCGAGGCCGCAAATCAAAAAAGTACCTTCGATCGATCCCATATGATATACAAAGCATTTGGAATGAAAGCTTGCACATGTCTGACAGGATAAGACAGGAAAGTTTCGGCATCCTAGCGATTGTCAGACTTACACGCCTTTTAGACCTGAGTACTACCTGGTCGCCAATCCAGACCGCACTCTATGCCGCAAAGTAAAAAAAAAGTACCTTCGATCTATACCTTCAGCATACATTTAGCAATCGAGGCCGCAATCGAGGCCGCAAATCAAAAAAGTACCATCTGATATACAAAGCATTTGACATGAAAGCTAGACAGGATAAGACAGGAAAGTTTCGGCATCCTAGCGATTGTCAGACTTACACGCCTTTTAGACCTGAGTACTACGGTCGCCAATCTAGACCGCAATCTATGTCGGAAAGTAAAAAAAAAGTACCTTCGATCTATACCTTCAGCATACATTTAGCAATTGAGGCCGCAATCGAGGCCGCAAAGTAAAAAAGTACCTTCGATCGATCCCATCTGATATACATAGCATTTGAGATGAAAGCTTGTTCATGTCTGACAGGATAAGACAGGAAAGTTTCGGCATCCTAGCGATTGTAAGACTTACACGCCTTTTAGACCTGAGTACTACCTGGTCGCCAATCTAGACCGCAATCTATGCCGCAAAGTAAAAAAAAAGTACATTCGATCTATACCTTCAGCATACATTTAGCAATCGAGGCCGCAATCGAGGCCGCAAATCAAAAAAATACCATCTGATATACAAAGCATTTGACATGAAAGCTAGACAGGATAAGACAGGAAAGTTTCGGCATCCTAGCGATTGTCAGACTTACACGCCTTTTAGACCTGAGTACTACGGTCGCCAATCTAGACCGCAATCTATGTCGGAAAGTAAAAAAAAAGTACCTTCGATCTATACCTTCAGCATACATTTAGCAATCGAGGCCGCAATCGAGGCCGCAAAGTAAAAAAGTACCTTCGATCGATCCCATCTGATATACATAGCATTTGAGATGAAAGCTTGTTCATGTCTGACAGGATAAGACAGGAAAGTTTCGGCATCCTAGCGATTGTAAGACTTACACGCCTTTTAGACCTGAGTACTACCTGGTCGCCAATCTAGACCGCAATCTATGCCGCAAAGTAAAAAAAAAGTACATTCGATCTATACCTTCAGCATACATTTAGCAATCGAGGCCGCAATCGAGGCCGCAAATCAAAAAAATACCATCTGATATACAAAGCATTTGACATGAAAGCTAGACAGGATAAGACAGGAAAGTTTCGGCATCCTAGCGATTGTCAGACTTACACGCCTTTTAGACCTGAGTACTACGGTCGCCAATCTAGACCGCAATCTATGCCGCAAAGTAAAAAAAAAAGTACCTTCGATCTATACCTTCAGCATACATTTAGCAATCGAGGCCGCAATCGAGGCCGCAAAGTAAAAAAGTACCTTCGATCGATCCCATCTGATATACAAAGCATTTGAGATGAAAGCTTGTTCATGTCTGACAGGATAAGACAGGAAAGTTTCGGCATCCTAGCGATTGTAAGACTTACACGCCTTTTAGACCTGAGTACTACCTGGTCGCCAATCTAGACCGCAATCTATGCCGCAAAGTAAAAAAAAGTACCTTCGATCTATACCTTCAGCATACATTTAGCAATCGAGGCCGCAATCGAGGCCGCAAAGTAAAAAAGTACCTTCGATCGATCCCATCTGATATACAAAGCATTTGAGATGAAAGCTTGTTCATGTCTGACAGGATAAGACAGGAAAGTTTCGGCATCCTAGCGATTGTCAGACTTACACGCCTTTTAGACCTGAGTACTACCTGGTCGCCAATCTAGACCGCAATCTATGCCGCAAAGTAAAAAAAAAAGTACATTCGATCTATACCTTCAGCATACATTTAGCAATCGAGGCCGCAATCGAGGCCGCAAATCAAAAAAGTACCATCTGATATACAAAGCATTTGACATGAAAGGTAGACAGGATAAGACAGGAAAGTTTCGGCATCCTAGCGATTGTCAGACTTACACGCCTTTTAGACCTGAGTAGTACCTGGTCGCCAATCTAGACCGCAATCTATGCCGCAAAGTAAAAAAAAAGGTACCTTCGATCTATACCTTCAGCATACATTTAGCAATCGAGGCCGCAATCGAGGCCGCAAATCAAAAAAGTACCATCTGATATACAAAGCATTTGACATGAAAGCTAGACAGGATAAGACAGGAAAGTTTCGGCATCCTAGCGATTGTCAGACTTACACGCCTTTTAGACCTGAGTACTACGGTCGCCAATCTAGACCGCAATCTATGCCGCAAAGTAAAAAAAAAAAGTACCTTCGATCTATACCTTCAGCATACATTTAGCAATCGAGGCCGCAATCGAGGCCGCAATCGAGGCCGCAAAGTAAAAAAGTACCTTCGATCGATCCCATCTGATATACAAAGCATTTGAGATGAAAGCTTGTCCATGTCTGACAGGATAAGACAGGAAAGTTTCGGCATCCTAGCGATTGTCACACTTACACGCCTTTTAGACCTGAGTACAACGGTCGCCAATCTAGACCGCAATCTATGCCGCAAAGTAAAAAAAAAGTACCTTCGATCTATACCTTCAGCATACATTTAGCAATCGAGGCCGCAATCGAGGCCGCAAAGTAAAAAAAGTACCTTCGATCGATCCCATCTGATATACAAAGCATTTGAGATGAAAACTTTTTCATGTCTGACAGGATAAGACAGGAAAGTTTCGGCATCCTAGCGATTGTCAGACTTACACTCCTTTTTGACCTGAGTAATACGGTCGCCAATCTAGACCGCAATCTATGCCGCAAAGTAAAAAAAAAGTACATTCGATCTATACCTTCAGCATACATTTAGCAATAGAGGCCGCAATCGAGGCCGCAAAGTAAAAAAGTACCTTCGATCGATCCCATCTGATATAAAGCATTTGAAATGAAAGCTTGTTCATGTCTGACAGGATAAGACAGGAAAGTTTCGGCATCCTAGCGATTGTCAGACTTACACGCCTATTAGACCTGAGTACTACGGTCGCCAATCTAGACCGCAATCTATGCCGTAAAGTAAAAAAAAGTACCGTCGATCTATACCTTCAGCATACATTTAGCAATCGAGGCCGCAATCGAGGCCGCAAATCAAAAAAGTACCATCTGATATACAAAGCATTTGACATGAAAGCTAGACAGGATAAGACAGGAAAGTTTCGGCATCCTAGCGATTGTCAGACTTACACGCCTTTTAGACCTAAGTACTACTTGGTCGCCAATCTAGACCGCAATCTATGCCGCAAAGTAAAAAAAAAGTACCTTCGATACCTTCAGCATACATTTAGCAATCGAGGCCGCAATCGAGGCCGCAAATCAAAAAAGTACCATCTGATATACAAAGCATTTGACATGAAAGCTAGACAGGATAAGACAGGAAAGTTTCGGCATCCTAGCGATTGTCAGACTTACACGCCTTTTAGACCTGCGTACTACGGTCGCCAATCTAGACCGCAATCTATGCCGCAAAGTAAAAAAAAAAAGTAGATTCGATCTATACCTTCAGCATACATTTAGCAATCGAGGCCGCAATCGAGGCCGCAATCGAGGCCGCAACGTAAAAAAGTACCTTCGATCGATCCCATCTGATATACAAAGCATTTGAAATGAAAGCTTGTTCATGTCTGACAGGATAAGACAGGAAAGTTTCGGCATCCTAGCGATTGTCAGACTTACACGCCTTTTAGACCTGAGTACTACCTGGTCGCCAATCTAGACCGCAATCTATGCCGCAAAGTAAAGAAAAGTACCTTCGATCTATACCTTCAGCATACATTTAGCAATCGAGGCCGCAATCGAGGCCGCAAAGTAAAAAAGTACCATCTGATATACAAAGCATTCGACATGAAAGCTAGACAGGATAAGACAGGAAAGTTTCGGCATCCTAGCGATTGTCACACTTACACGCCTTTTAGACCTGAGTACTACGGTCGCCAATCTAGACCGCAATCTATGCAGCAAAGTAAAAAAAAAAGTACCTTCGATCTATACCTTCAGCATAAATTTAGCAATCGAGGACGCAATCGAGGCCGCAAAGTAAAAAAGTACCTTCGATCGATCCCATCTGATATACAAAGCATTTGGAATGAAAGCTTGTACATGTCTGACAGGATAAGACAGGAAAGTTTCGGCATCCTAGCGATTGTCAGACTTACACGCCTTTTAGACCTGAGTACTACGGTCGCCAATCTAGACCGCAATCTATGCCGCAAAGTAAAAAAAAAGTACCTTCGATCTATACCTTCAGCATACATTTAGCAATCGAGGCCGCAATCGAGGCCGCAAAGTAAAAAAGTACCTTCGATCGATCCCATCTGATATACAAAGCATTTGAGATGAAAGCTTGTTCATGTCTGACAGGATAAGACAGGAAAGTTTCGGCATCCTAGCGATTGTCAGACTTACACGCCTTTTAGACCTGAGTACTACCTGGTCGCCAATCTAGACCGCAATCTATGTCGCAAAGTATAAAAAAAAAAGTACCTTCGATCTATACCTTCAGCATACATTTAGCAATCGAGGCCGCAATCGAGGCCGCAAAGTAAAAAAGTACCTTCGATCGATCCCATCTGATATACAAAGCATTTGAGATGAAAGCTTGTTCATGTCTGACAGGATAAGACAGGAAAGTTTCGGCATCCTAGCGATTGTCAGACTTACACGCCTTTTAGACCTGAGTACTACCTGGTCGCCAATCTAGACCGCACTCTATGCCGCAAAGTAAAAAAAAAAGTACCTTCGATCTATACCTTCAGCATACATTTAGCAATCGAGGCCGCAATCGAGGCCGCAAATCAAAAAAGTACCATCTGATATACAAAGCATTTGACATGAAAGCTAGACAGGATAAGACAGGAAAGTTTCGGCATCCTAGCGATTGTCAGACTTACACGCCTTTTAGACCTGAGTACTACGGTCGCCAATCTAGACCGCAATCTATGTCGGAAAGTTAAAAAAAAGTACCTTCGATCTATACCTTCAGCATACATTTAGCAATCGAGGCCGCAATCGAGGCCGCAAAGTAAAAAAGTACCTTCGATCGATCCCATCTGATATACATAGCATTTGAGATGAAAGCTTGTTCATGTCTGACAGGATAAGACAGGAAAGTTTCGGCATCCTAGTGATTGTAAGACTTACACGCCTTTTAGACCTGAGTACTACCTGGTCGCCAATCTAGACCGCAATCTATGCCGCAAAGTAAAAAAAAAGTACATTCGATCTATACCTTCAGCATACATTTAGCAATCGAGGCCGCAATCGAGGCCGCAAATCAAAAAAATACCATCTGATATACAAAGCATTTGACATGAAAGCTAGACAGGATAAGACAGGAAAGTTTCGGCATCCTAGCGATTGTCAGACTTACACGCCTTTTAGACCTGAGTACTACGGTCGCCAATCTAGACCGCAATCTATGCCGCAAAGTAAAAAAAAAAGTACCTTCGATCTATACCTTCAGCATACATTTAGCAATCGAGGCCGCAATCGAGGCCGCAAAGTAAAAAAGTACCTTCGATCGATCCCATCTGATATACAAAGCATTTGAGATGAAAGCTTGTTCATGTCTGACAGGATAAGACAGGAAAGTTTCGGCATCCTAGCGATTGTCAGACTTACACGCCTTTTAGACCTGAGTACTACCTGGTCGCCAATCTAGACCGCAATCTATGCCGCAAAGTAAAAAAAAAGTACCTTCGATCTATACCTTCAGCATACATTTAGCAATCGAGGCCGCAATCGAGGCCGCAAAGTAAAAAAGTACCTTCGATCGATCCCATCTGATATACAAAGCATTTGAGATGAAAGCTTGTTCATGTCTGACAGGATAAGACAGGAAAGTTTCGGCATCCTAGCGATTGTCAGACTTACACGCCTTTTAGACCTGAGTACTACCTGGTCGCCAATCTAGACCGCACTCTTTGCCGCAAAGTAAAAAAAAAAGTACCTTCGATCTATACCTTCAGCATACATTTAGCAATCGAGGCCGCAATCGAGGCCGCAAATCAAAAAAGTACCATCTGATATACAAAGCATTTGACATGAAAGCTAGACAGGATAAGACAGGAAAGTTTCGGCATCCTAGCGATTGTCAGACTTACACGCCTTTTAGACCTGAGTACTACGGTCGCCAATCTAGACCGCAATCTATGTCGGAAAGTTAAAAAAAAGTACCTTCGATCTATACCTTCAGCATACATTTAGCAATCGAGGCCGCAATCGAGGCCGCAAAGTAAAAAAGTACCTTCGATCGATCCCATCTGATATACATAGCATTTGAGATGAAAGCTTGTTCATGTCTGACAGGATAAGACAGGAAAGTTTCGGCATCCTAGTGATTGTAAGACTTACACGCCTTTTAGACCTGAGTACTACCTGGTCGCCAATCTAGACCGCAATCTATGCCGCAAAGTAAAAAAAAAGTACATTCGATCTATACCTTCAGCATACATTTAGCAATCGAGGCCGCAATCGAGGCCGCAAATCAAAAAAATACCATCTGATATACAAAGCATTTGACATGAAAGCTAGACAGGATAAGACAGGAAAGTTTCGGCATCCTAGCGATTGTCAGACTTACACGCCTTTTAGACCTGAGTACTACGGTCGCCAATCTAGACCGCAATCTATGCCGCAAAGTAAAAAAAAAAGTACCTTCGATCTATACCTTCAGCATACATTTAGCAATCGAGGCCGCAATCGAGGCCGCAAAGTAAAAAAGTACCTTCGATCGATCCCATCTGATATACAAAGCATTTGAGATGAAAGCTTGTTCTTGTCTGACAGGATAAGACAGGAAAGTTTCGGCATCCTAGCGATTGTAAGACTTACACGCCTTTTAGACCTGAGTACTACCTGGTCGCCAATCTAGACCGCAATCTATGCCGCAAAGTAAAAAAAAATACCTTCGATCTATACCTTCAGCATACATTTAGCAATCGAGGCCGCAATCGAGGCCGCATTCGAGGCCGCAAAGTAAAAAGTACCTTCGATCGATCCCATCTGATATACAAAGCATTTGAGATGAAAGCTTGTCCATGTCTGACAGGATAAGACAGGAAAGTTTCGGCATCCTAGCGATTGTCACACTTACACGCCTTTTAGACCTGGGTACTACGGTCGCCAATCTAGACCGCAATCTATGCCGCAAAGTAAAAAAAAAAGTACCTTCGATCTATACGTTCAGCATACATTTAGCAATCGAGGCCGCAATCGAGGCCGCAAAGTAAAAAAGTACCTTCGATCGATCCCATCTGATATACAAAGCATTTGAGATGAAAGCTTGTTCATGTCTGACAGGATAAGACAGGAAAGTTTCGTCATCCTAGCGATTGTCAGACTTACACGCCTTTTAGACCTGAGTACTACCTGGTCGCCAATCTAGACCGCAATCTATGCCGCAAAGTAAAAAAAAAAGTACCTTCGATACCTTCAGCATACATTTAGCAATCGAGGCCGCAATCGAGGCCGCAAAGTAAAAAAAATACCATCTGATATACAAAGCATTTGACATGAAAGCTAGACAGGATAAGACAGGAAAGTTTCGGCATCCTAGCGATTGTCAGACTTACACGCCTTTTAGACCTGAGTACTACGGTCGCCAATCTAGACCGCAATCTATGCCGCAAAGTAAAAAAAAAGGTACCTTCGATCTATACCTTCAGCATACATTTAGCAATAGAGGTCGCAATCGAGGCCGCAAAGTAAAAAAGTACCTTCGATCGATCCCATCTGATATAAAGCATTTGAAATAAAAGCTTGTTCATGTCTGACAGGATAAGACAGGAAAGTTTCGTCATCCTAGCGATTGTCAGACTTACACGCCTTTTAGACCTGAGTACTACCTGGTCGCCAATCTAGACCGCAATCTATGCCGCAAAGTAAAAAAAAAAGTACCTTCGATACCTTCAGCATACATTTAGCAATCGAGGCCGCAATCGAGGCCGCAAATAAAAAAAAATACCATCTGATATACAAAGCATTTGACATGAAAGCTAGACAGGATAAGACAGGAAAGTTTCGGCATCCTAGCGATTGTCAGACTTACACGCCTTTTAGACCTGAGTACTACGGTCGCCAATCTAGACCGCAATCTATGCCGCAAAGTAAAAAAAAGGTACCTTCGATCTATACCTTCAGCATACATTTAGCAATAGAGGCCGCAATCGAGGCCGCAAAGTAAAAAAGTACCTTCGATCGATCCCATCTGATATAAAGCATTTGAAATAAAAGCTTGTTCATGTCTGACAGGATAAGACAGGAAAGTTTCGGCATCCTAGCGATTGTCAGACTTACACGCCTTTTAGACCTGAGTACTACCTGGTCGCCAATCTAGACCGCAATCTATGCCGCAAAGTAAAGAAAAGTACCTTCGATCTATACCTTCAGCATACATTTAGCAATCGAGGCCGCAATCGAGGCCGCAAATCAAAAAAGTACCTTCGATCGATCCCATCTGATATACAAAGCATTTGAGATGAAAGCTTGTTCATGTCTGACAAGATAAGACAGGAAAGTTTCGGCATCCTAGCGATTGTAAGACTTACACGCCTTTTAGACCTGAGTACAACCTGGTCGCCAATCTAGACCGCAATCTATGCCGCAAAGTAAAAAAAAAGTACCTTCAGCATACATTTAGCAATCGAGGCCGCAATCGAGGCCGCAAAGTAAAAAAGTACCTTCGATCGATCCCATCTGATATACAAAGCATTTGAGATGAAAGCTTGTTCATTTCTGACAGGATAAGACAGGAAAGTTTCGGCATCCTAGCAATTGTCAGACTTACACGCCTTATAGACCTGAGTACTACGGTCGCCAATCTAGACCGCAATCTATGCCGCAAAGTAAAAAAAAAGTACCTTCGATCTATACCTTCAGCATACATTTAGCAATCGAGGCCGCAATCGAGGCCGCAAAGTAAAAAAGTACCTTCGATCGATCCCATCTGATTTACAAAGCATTTGAGATGAAAGCTTGTTCATGTCTGACAGGATAAGACAGGAAAGTTTCGGCATCCTAGCGATTGTCAGACTTACACGCCTTTTAGACCTGAGTACTACGGTCGCCAATCTAGACCGCAATCTATGCCGCAAAGTAAAAAAAAAAGTACCTTCGATCTATACCTTCAGCATACATTTAGCAATCGAGGCCGCAATCGAGGCCGCAAAGTAAAAAAGTACCTTCAATCTATACCTTCACCATACTTTTAGCAATCGAGGCCGCAATCGAGGCCGCAAATCAAAAAAAGTACCATCTGATATACAAAGCATTTGACATGAAAGCTAGACAGGATAAGACAGGAAAGTTTCGGCATCCTAGCGATTGTCACACTTACACGCCTTTTAGACCTGAGTACTACGGTCGCCAATCTAGACCGCAATCTATGCAGCAAAGTAAAAAAAAAAGTACCTTCGATCTATACCTTCAGCATAAATTTAGCAATCGAGGACGCAATCGAGGCCGCAAAGTAAAAAAGTACCTTCGATCGATCCCATCTGATATACAAAGCATTTGGAATGAAAGCTTGTACATGTCTGACAGGATAAGACAGGAAAGTTTCGGCATCCTAGCGATTGTCAGACTTACACGCCTTTTAGACCTGAGTACTACGGTCGCCAATCTAGACCGCAATCTATGCCGCAAAGTAAAAAAAAAAGTACCTTCGATCTATACCTTCAGCATACATTTAGCAATCGAGGCCGCAATCGAGGCCGCAAAGTAAAAAAGTACCTTCGATCGATCCCATCTGATATACAAAGCATTTGAGATGAAAGCTTGTTCATGTCTGACAGGATAAGACAGGAAAGTTTCGGCATCCTAGCGATTGTCAGACTTACACGCCTTTTAGACCTGAGTACTACCTGGTCGCCAATCTAGACCGCAATCTATGTCGCAAAGTAAAAAAAAAAAAGTACCTTCGATCTATACCTTCAGCATACATTTAGCAATCGAGGCCGCAATCGAGGCCGCAAAGTAAAAAAGTACCTTCGATCGATCCCATCTGGTATACAAAGCATTTGAGATGAAAGCTTGTTCATGTCTGACAGGATAAGACAGGAAAGTTTCGGCATCCTAGCGATTGTCAGACTTACACGCCTTTTAGACCTGAGTACTACCTGGTCGCCAATCTAGACCGCACTCTATGCCGCAAAGTAAAAAAAAAAGTACCTTCGATCTATACCTTCAGCATACATTTAGCAATCGAGGCCGCAATCGAGGCCGCAAATCAAAAAAGTACCATCTGATATACAAAGCATTTGACATGAAAGCTAGACAGGATAAGACAGGAAAGTTTCGGCATCCTAGCGATTGTCAGACTTACACGCCTTTTAGACCTGAGTACTACGGTCGCTAATCTAGACCGCAATCTATGTCGGAAAGTTAAAAAAAAGTACCTTCGATCTATACCTTCAGCATACATTTAGCAATCGAGGCCGCAATCGAGGCCGCAAAGTAAAAAAGTACCTTCGATCGATCCCATCTGATATACATAGCATTTGAGATGAAAGCTTGTTCATGTCTGACAGGATAAGACAGGAAAGTTTCGGCATCCTAGTGATTGTAAGACTTACACGCCTTTTAGACCTGAGTACTACCTGGTCGCCAATCTAGACCGCAATCTATGCCGCAAAGTAAAAAAAAAGTACATTCGATCTATACCTTCAGCATACATTTAGCAATCGAGGCCGCAATCGAGGCCGCAAATCAAAAAAATACCATCTGATATACAAAGCATTTGACATGAAAGCTAGACAGGATAAGACAGGAAAGTTTCGGCATCCTAGCGATTGTCAGACTTACACGCCTTTTAGACCTGAGTACTACGGTCGCCAATCTAGACCGCAATCTATGCCGCAAAGTAAAAAAAAAAGTACCTTCGATCTATACCTTCAGCATACATTTAGCAATCGAGGCCGCAATCGAGGCCGCAAAGTAAAAAAGTACCTTCGATCGATCCCATCTGATATACAAAGCATTTGAGATGAAAGCTTGTTCTTGTCTGACAGGATAAGACAGGAAAGTTTCGGCATCCTAGCGATTGTAAGACTTACACGCCTTTTAGACCTGAGTACTACCTGGTCGCCAATCTAGACCGCAATCTATGCCGCAAAGTAAAAAAAAAGTACCTTCGATCTATACCTTCAGCATACATTTAGCAATCGAGGCCGCAATCGAGGCCGCATTCGAGGCCGCAAAGTAAAAAGTACCTTCGATCGATCCCATCTGATATACAAAGCATTTGAGATGAAAGCTTGTCCATGTCTGACAGGATAAGACAGGAAAGTTTCGGCATCCTAGCGATTGTCAGACTTACACGCCTTTTAGACCTGAGTACTACCTGGTCGCCAATCTAGACCGCACTCTATGCCGCAAAGTAAAAAAAAAAGTACCTTCGATCTATACCTTCAGCATACATTTAGCAATCGAGGCCGCAATCGAGGCCGCAAATCAAAAAAGTACCATCTGATATACAAAGCATTTGACATGAAAGCTAGACAGGATAAGACAGGAAAGTTTCGGCATCCTAGCGATTGTCAGACTTACACGCCTTTTAGACCTGAGTACTACGGTCGCCAATCTAGACCGCAATCTATGTCGGAAAGTTAAAAAAAAGTACCTTCGATCTATACCTTCAGCATACATTTAGCAATCGAGGCCGCAATCGAGGCCGCAAAGTAAAAAAGTACCTTCGATCGATCCCATCTGATATACATAGCATTTGAGATGAAAGCTTGTTCATGTCTGACAGGATAAGACAGGAAAGTTTCGGCATCCTAGTGATTGTAAGACTTACACGCCTTTTAGACCTGAGTACTACCTGGTCGCCAATCTAGACCGCAATCTATGCCGCAAAGTAAAAAAAAAGTACATTCGATCTATACCTTCAGCATACATTTAGCAATCGAGGCCGCAATCGAGGCCGCAAATCAAAAAAATACCATCTGATATACAAAGCATTTGACATGAAAGCTAGACAGGATAAGACAGGAAAGTTTCGGCATCCTAGCGATTGTCAGACTTACACGCCTTTTAGACCTGAGTACTACGGTCGCCAATCTAGACCGCAATCTATGCCGCAAAGTAAAAAAAAAAGTACCTTCGATCTATACCTTCAGCATACATTTAGCAATCGAGGCCGCAATCGAGGCCGCAAAGTAAAAAAGTACCTTCGATCGATCCCATCTGATATACAAAGCATTTGAGATGAAAGCTTGTTCTTGTCTGACAGGATAAGACAGGAAAGTTTCGGCATCCTAGCGATTGTAAGACTTACACGCCTTTTAGACCTGAGTACTACCTGGTCGCCAATCTAGACCGCAATCTATGCCGCAAAGTAAAAAAAAATACCTTCGATCTATACCTTCAGCATACATTTAGCAATCGAGGCCGCAATCGAGGCCGCAATCGAGGCCGCAAAGTAAAAAAGTACCTTCGATCGATCCCATCTGATATACAAAGCATTTGAGATGAAAGCTTGTCCATGTCTGACAGGATAAGACAGGAAAGTTTCGGCATCCTAGCGATTGTCACACTTACACGCCTTTTAGACCTGGGTACTACGGTCGCCAATCTAGACCGCAATCTATGCCGCAAAGTAAAAAAAAAAGTACCTTCGATCTATACGTTCAGCATACATTTAGCAATCGAGGCCGCAATCGAGGCCGCAAAGTAAAAAAGTACCTTCGATCGATCCCATCTGATATACAAAGCATTTGAGATGAAAGCTTGTTCATGTCTGACAGGATAAGACAGGAAAGTTTCGTCATCCTAGCGATTGTCAGACTTACACGCCTTTTAGACCTGAGTACTACCTGGTCGCCAATCTAGACCGCAATCTATGCCGCAAAGTAAAAAAAAAAGTACCTTCGATACCTTCAGCATACATTTAGCAATCGAGGCCGCAATCGAGGCCGCAAATAAAAAAAAATACCATCTGATATACAAAGCATTTGACATGAAAGCTAGACAGGATAAGACAGGAAAGTTTCGGCATCCTAGCGATTGTCAGACTTACACGCCTTTTAGACCTGAGTACTACGGTCGCCAATCTAGACCGCAATCTATGCCGCAAAGTAAAAAAAAGGTACCTTCGATCTATACCTTCAGCATACATTTAGCAATAGAGGCCGCAATCGAGGCCGCAAAGTAAAAAAGTACCTTCGATCGATCCCATCTGATATAAAGCATTTGAAATAAAAGCTTGTTCATGTCTGACAGGATAAGACAGGAAAGTTTCGGCATCCTAGCGATTGTCAGACTTACACGCCTTTTAGACCTGAGTACTACCTGGTCGCCAATCTAGACCGCAATCTATGCCGCAAAGTAAAGAAAAGTACCTTCGATCTATACCTTCAGCATACATTTAGCAATCGAGGCCGCAATCGAGGCCGCAAATCAAAAAAGTACCTTCGATCGATCCCATCTGATATACAAAGCATTTGAGATGAAAGCTTGTTCATGTCTGACAAGATAAGACAGGAAAGTTTCGGCATCCTAGCGATTGTAAGACTTACACGCCTTTTAGACCTGAGTACAACCTGGTCGCCAATCTAGACCGCAATCTATGCCGCAAAGTAAAAAAAAAGTACCTTCAGCATACATTTAGCAATCGAGGCCGCAATCGAGGCCGCGAAGTAAAAAAGTACCTTCGATCGATCCCATCTGATATACAAAGCATTTGAGATGAAAGCTTGTTCATTTCTGACAGGATAAGACAGGAAAGTTTCGGCATCCTAGCAATTGTCAGACTTACACGCCTTATAGACCTGAGTACTACGGTCGCCAATCTAGACCGCAATCTATGCCGCAAAGTAAAAAAAAAGTACCTTCGATCTATACCTTCAGCATACATTTAGCAATCGAGGCCGCAATCGAGGCCGCAAAGTAAAAAAGTACCTTCGATCGATCCCATCTGATTTACAAAGCATTTGAGATGAAAGCTTGTTCATGTCTGACAGGATAAGACAGGAAAGTTTCGGCATCCTAGCGATTGTCAGACTTACACGCCTTTTAGACCTGAGTACTACGGTCGCCAATCTAGACCGCAATCTATGCCGCAAAGTAAAAAAAAAAGTACCTTCGATCTATACCTTCAGCATACATTTAGCAATCGAGGCCGCAATCGAGGCCGCAAAGTAAAAAAGTACCTTCAATCTATACCTTCACCATACATTTAGCAATCGAGGCCGCAATCGAGGCCGCAAATCAAAAAAAGTACCATCTGATATACAAAGCATTTGACATGAAAGCTAGACAGGATAAGACAGGAAAGTTTCGGCATCCTAGCGATTGTCACACTTACACGCCTTTTAGACCTGAGTACTACGGTCGCCAATCTAGACCGCAATCTATGCAGCAAAGTAAAAAAAAAAGTACCTTCGATCTATACCTTCAGCATAAATTTAGCAATCGAGGACGCAATCGAGGCCGCAAAGTAAAAAAGTACCTTCGATCGATCCCATCTGATATACAAAGCATTTGAGATGAAAGCTTGTACATGTCTGACAGGATAAGACAGGAAAGTTTCGGCATCCTAGCGATTGTCAGACTTACACGCCTTTTAGACCTGAGTACTACGGTCGCCAATCTAGACCGCAATCTATGCCGCAAAGTAAAAAAAAAGTACCTTCGATCTATACCTTCAGCATACATTTAGCAATCGAGGCCGCAATCGAGGCCGCAAAGTAAAAAAGTACCTTCGATCGATCCCATCTGATATACAAAGCATTTGAGATGAAAGCTTGTTCATGTCTGACAGGATAAGACAGGAAAGTTTCGGCATCCTAGCGATTGTCAGACTTACACGCCTTTTAGACCTGAGTACTACCTGGTCGCCAATCTAGACCGCAATCTATGTCGCAAAGTAAAAAAAAAAAAGTACCTTCGATCTATACCTTCAGCATACATTTAGCAATCGAGGCCGCAATCGAGGCCGCAAAGTAAAAAAGTACCTTCGATCGATCCCATCTGATATACAAAGCATTTGAGATGAAAGCTTGTTCATGTCTGACAGGATAAGACAGGAAAGTTTCGGCATCCTAGCGATTGTCAGACTTACACGCCTTTTAGACCTGAGTACTACCTGGTCGCCAATCTAGACCGCACTCTATGCCGCAAAGTAAAAAAAAAAGTACCTTCGATCTATACCTTCAGCATACATTTAGCAATCGAGGCCGCAATCGAGGCCGCAAATCAAAAAAGTACCATCTGATATACAAAGCATTTGACATGAAAGCTAGACAGGATAAGACAGGAAAGTTTCGGCATCCTAGCGATTGTCAGACTTACACGCCTTTTAGACCTGAGTACTACGGTCGCCAATCTAGACCGCAATCTATGTCGGAAAGTTAAAAAAAAGTACCTTCGATCTATACCTTCAGCATACATTTAGCAATCGAGGCCGCAATCGAGGCCGCAAAGTAAAAAAGTACCTTCGATCGATCCCATCTGATATACATAGCATTTGAGATGAAAGCTTGTTCATGTCTGACAGGATAAGACAGGAAAGTTTCGGCATCCTAGTGATTGTAAGACTTACACGCCTTTTAGACCTGAGTACTACCTGGTCGCCAATCTAGACCGCAATCTATGCCGCAAAGTAAAAAAAAAGTACATTCGATCTATACCTTCAGCATACATTTAGCAATCGAGGCCGCAATCGAGGCCGCAAATCAAAAAAATACCATCTGATATACAAAGCATTTGACATGAAAGCTAGACAGGATAAGACAGGAAAGTTTCGGCATCCTAGCGATTGTCAGACTTACACGCCTTTTAGACCTGAGTACTACGGTCGCCAATCTAGACCGCAATCTATGCCGCAAAGTAAAAAAAAAAGTACCTTCGATCTATACCTTCAGCATACATTTAGCAATCGAGGCCGCAATCGAGGCCGCAAAGTAAAAAAGTACCTTCGATCGATCCCATCTGATATACAAAGCATTTGAGATGAAAGCTTGTTCTTGTCTGACAGGATAAGACAGGAAAGTTTCGGCATCCTAGCGATTGTAAGACTTACACGCCTTTTAGACCTGAGTACTACCTGGTCGCCAATCTAGACCGCAATCTATGCCGCAAAGTAAAAAAAAAGTACCTTCGATCTATACCTTCAGCATACATTTAGCAATCGAGGCCGCAATCGAGGCCGCATTCGAGGCCGCAAAGTAAAAAGTACCTTCGATCGATCCCATCTGATATACAAAGCATTTGAGATGAAAGCTTGTCCATGTCTGACAGGATAAGACAGGAAAGTTTCGGCATCCTAGCGATTGTCACACTTACACGCCTTTTAGACCTGGGTACTACGGTCGCCAATCTAGACCGCAATCTATGCCGCAAAGTAAAAAAAAAAGTACCTTCGATCTATACGTTCAGCATACATTTAGCAATCGAGGCCGCAATCGAGGCCGCAAAGTAAAAAAGTACCTTCGATCGATCCCATCTGATATACAAAGCATTTGAGATGAAAGCTTGTTCATGTCTGACAGGATAAGACAGGAAAGTTTCGTCATCCTAGCGATTGTCAGACTTACACGCCTTTTAGACCTGAGTACTACCTGGTCGCCAATCTAGACCGCAATCTATGCCGCAAAGTAAAAAAAAAAGTACCTTCGATACCTTCAGCATACATTTAGCAATCGAGGCCGCAATCGAGGCCGCAAATAAAAAAAAATACCATCTGATATACAAAGCATTTGACATGAAAGCTAGACAGGATAAGACAGGAAAGTTTCGGCATCCTAGCGATTGTCAGACTTACACGCCTTTTAGACCTGAGTACTACGGTCGCCAATCTAGACCGCAATCTATGCCGCAAAGTAAAAAAAAGGTACCTTCGATCTATACCTTCAGCATACATTTAGCAATCGAGGCCGCAATCGAGGCCGCAAAGTAAAAAAGTACCTTCGATCGATCCCATCTGATATACAAAGCATTTGAGATGAAAGCTTGTTCATGTCTGACAGGATAAGACAGGAAAGTTTCGGCATCCTAGCGATTGTCAGACTTACACGCCTTTTAGACCTGAGTACTACCTGGTCGCCAATCTAGACCGCAATCTATGCCGCAAAGTAAAAAAAAGTACCTTCGATCTATACCTTCAGCATACATTTAGCAATCGAGGCCGCAATCGAGGCCGCAAAGTAAAAAAGTACCTTCGATCGATCCCATCTGATATACAAAGCATTTGAGATGAAAGCTTGTTCATGTCTGACAGGATAAGACAGGAAAGTTTCGGCATCCTAGCGATTGTCAGACTTACACGCCTTTTAGACCTGAGCACTACCTGGTCGCCAATCTAGACCGCAATCTATGCCGCAAAGTAAAAAAAAAAGTACATTCGATCTATACCTTCAGCATACATTTAGCAATCGAGGCCGCAATCGAGGCCGCAAATCAAAAAAGTACCATCTGATATACAAAGCATTTGACATGAAAGCTAGACAGGATAAGACAGGAAAGTTTCGGCATCCTAGCGATTGTCAGACTTACACGCCTTTTAGACCTGAGTAGTACCTGGTCGCCAATCTAGACCGCAATCTATGCCGCAAAGTAAAAAAAAGGTACCTTCGATCTATACCTTCAGCATACATTTAGCAATCGAGGCCGCAATCGAGGCCGCAAATCAAAAAAGTACCATCTGATATACAAAGCATTTGACATGAAAGCTAGACAGGATAAGACAGGAAAGTTTCGGCATCCTAGCGATTGTCAGACTTACACGCCTTTTAGACCTGAGTACTACGGTCGCCAATCTAGACCGCAATCTATGCCGCAAAGTAAAAAAAAAAAGTACCTTCGATCTATACCTTCAGCATACATTTAGCAATCGAGGCCGCAATCGAGGCCGCAATCGAGGCCGCAATCGAGGCCGCAATCGAGGCCGCAATCGAGGCCGCAATCGAGGCCGCAAAGTAAAAAAGTACCTTCGATCGATCCCATCTGATATACAAAGCATTTGAGATGAAAGCTTGTCCATGTCTGACAGGATAAGACAGGAAAGTTTCGGCATCCTAGCGATTGTCACACTTACACGCCTTTTAGACCTGAGTACAACGGTCGCCAATCTAGACCGCAATCTATGCCGCAAAGTAAAAAAAAAAGTACCTTCGATCTATACCTTCAGCATACATTTAGCAATAGAGGCCGCAATCGAGGCCGCAAAGTAAAAAAGTACCTTCGATCGATCCCATCTGATATAAAGCATTTGAAATGAAAGCTTGTTCATGTCTGACAGGATAAGACAGGAAAGTTTCGGCATCCTAGCGATTGTCAGACTTACACGCCTATTAGACCTGAGTACTACGGTCGCCAATCTAGACCGCAATCTATGCCGTAAAGTAAAAAAAAGTACCGTCGATCTATACCTTCAGCATACATTTAGCAATCGAGGCCGCAATCGAGGCTGCAAAGTAAAAAAGTACCATCTGATATACAAAGTATTTGACATGAAAGCTAGACAGGATAAGACAGGAAAGTTTCGGCATCCTAGCGATTGTCAGACTTACACGCCTTTTAGACCTAAGTACTACCTGGTCGCCAATCTAGACCGCAATCTATGCCGCAAAGTAAAAAAAAGTACATTCGATACCTTCAGCATACATTTAGCAATCGAGGCCGCAATCGAGGCCGCAAATCAAAAAAGTACCATCTGATATACAAAGCATTTGACATGAAAGCTAGACAGGATAAGACAGGAAAGTTTCGGCATCCTAGCGATTGTCAGACTTACACGCCTTTTAGACCTGCGTACTACGGTCGCCAATCTAGACCGCAATCTATGCCGCAAAGTAAAAAAAAAAAGTAGATTCGATCTATACCTTCAGCATACATTTAGCAATCGAGGCCGCAATCGAGGCCGCAATCGAGGCCGCAATCGAGGCCGCAAAGTAAAAAAGTACCTTCGATCGATCCCATCTGATATACAAAGCATTTGAAATGAAAGCTTGTTCATGTCTGACAGGATAAGACAGGAAAGTTTCGGCATCCTAGCGATTGTCAGACTTACACGCCTCTTAGACCTGAGTACTACGGTCGCCAATCTAGACCGCAATCTATGCCGCAAAGTAAAAAAAAAGTACCTTCGATCTATACCTTCAGCATACATTTAGCAATCGAGGCCGCAATCGAGGCCGCAAAGTAAAAAAGTACCTTCGATCGATCCCATCTGATATACAAAGCATTTGAGATGAAAGCTTGTTCATGTCTGACAGGATAAGACAGGAAAGTTTCGGCATCCTAGCGATTGTCAGACTTACACGCCTTTTAGACCTGAGTACTACCTGGTCGCCAATCTAGACCGCAATCTATGTCGCAAAGTAAAAAAAAAAAAGTACCTTCGATCTATACCTTCAGCATACATTTAGCAATCGAGGCCGCAATCGAGGCCGCAAATCAAAAAAGTACCATCTGATATACAAAGCATTTGACATGAAAGCTAGACAGGATAAGACAGGAAAGTTTCGGCATCCTAGCGATTGTCAGACTTACACGCCTTTTAGACCTGAGTACTACGGTCGCCAATCTAGACCGCAATCTATGTCGGAAAGTTAAAAAAAAGTACCTTCGATCTATACCTTCAGCATACATTTAGCAATCGAGGCCGCAATCGAGGCCGCAAAGTAAAAAAGTACCTTCGATCGATCCCATCTGATATACATAGCATTTGAGATGAAAGCTTGTTCATGTCTGACAGGATAAGACAGGAAAGTTTCGGCATCCTAGTGATTGTAAGACTTACATGCCTTTTAGACCTGAGTACTACCTGGTCGCCAATCTAGACCGCAATCTATGCCGCAAAGTAAAAAAAAAGTACATTCGATCTATACCTCCAGCATACATTTAGCAATCGAGGCCGCAATCGAGGCCGCAAATCAAAAAAATACCATCTGATATACAAAGCATTTGACATGAAAGCTAGACAGGATAAGACAGGAAAGTTTCGGCATCCTAGCGATTGTCAGACTTACACGCCTTTTAGACCTGAGTACTACGGTCGCCAATCTAGACCGCAATCTATGCCGCAAAGTAAAAAAAAAGTACCTTCGATCTATACCTTCAGCATACATTTAGCAATCGAGGCCGCAATCGAGGCCGCAAAGTAAAAAAGTACCTTCGATCGATCCCATCTGATATACAAAGCATTTGAGATGAAAGCTTGTTCTTGTCTGACAGGATAAGACAGGAAAGTTTCGGCATCCTAGCGATTGTCAGACTTACACGCCTTTTAGACCTGAGTACTACCTGGTCGCCAATCTAGACCGCAATCTATGCCGCAAAGTAAAAAAAAGTACCTTCGATCTATACCTTCAGCATACATTTAGCAATCGAGGCCGCAATCGAGGCCGCATTCGAGGCCGCAAAGTAAAAAGTACCTTCGATCGATCCCATCTGATATACAAAGCATTTGAGATGAAAGCTTGTCCATGTCTGACAGGATAAGACAGGAAAGTTTCGGCATCCTAGCGATTGTCAGACTTACACGCCTTTTAGACCTGGGTACTACGGTCGCCAATCTAGACCGCAATCTATGCCGCAAAGTAAAAAAAAAAGTACCTTCGATCTATACGTTCAGCATACATTTAGCAATCGAGGCCGCAATCGAGGCCGCAAAGTAAAAAAGTACCTTCGATCGATCCCATCTGATATACAAAGCATTTGAGATGAAAGCTTGTTCATGTCTGACAGGATAAGACAGGAAAGTTTCGTCATCCTAGCGATTGTCAGACTTACACGCCTTTTAGACCTGAGTAATACCTGGTCGCCAATCTAGACCGCAATCTATGCCGCAAAGTAAAAAAAAAAGTACCTTCGATACCTTCAGCATACATTTAGCAATCGAGGCCGCAATCGAGGCCGCTAATCAAAAAAAATACCATCTGATATAAAGCATTTGACATGAAAGCTAGACAGGATAAGACAGGAAAGTTTCGGCATCCTAGCGATTGTCAGACTTACACGCCTTTTAGACCTGAGTACTACGGTCGCCAATCTAGACCGCAATCTATGCCGCAAAGTAAAAAAAAGTACATTCGATCTATACCTTCAGCATACATTTAGCAATAGAGGCCGCAATCGAGGCCGCAAAGTAAAAAAGTACCTTCGATCGATCCCATCTGATATAAAGCATTTGAAATAAAAGCTTGTTCATGTCTGACAGGATAAGACAGGAAAGTTTCGGCATCCTAGCGATTGTCAGACTTACACGCCTTTTAGACCTGATTACTACCTGGTCGCCAATCTAGACCGCAATCTATGCCGCAAAGTAAAGAAAAGTACCTTCGATCTATACCTTCAGCATACATTTAGCAATCGAGGCCGCAATCGGACCGCAAATCAAAAAAGTACCTTCGATCGATCCCATCTGATATACAAAGCATTTGAGATGAAAGCTTGTTCATGTCTGACAGGATAAGACAGGAAAGTTTCGGCATCCTAGCGATTGTAAGACTTACACGCCTTTTAGACCTGAGTACAACCTGGTCGCCAATCTAGACCGCAATCTATGCCGCAAAGTAAAAAAAAAGTACCTTCAGCATACATTTAGCAATCGAGGCCGCAATCGAGGCCGCAAAGTAAAAAAGTACCTTCGATCGATCCCATCTGATATACAAAGCATTTGAGATGAAAGCTTGTTCATTTCTGACAGGATAAGACAGGAAAGTTTCGGCATCCTAGCAATTGTCAGACTTACACGCCTTATAGACCTGAGTACTACGGTCGCCAATCTAGACCGCAATCTATGCCGCAAAGTAAAAAAAAAGGTACCTTCGATCTATACCTTCAGCATACATTTAGCAATCGAGGCCGCAATCGAGGCCGCAAAGTAAAAAAGTACCTTCGATCGATCCCATCTGATTTACAAAGCATTTGAGATGAAAGCTTGTTCATGTCTGACAGGATAAGACAGGAAAGTTTCGGCATCCTAGCGATTGTCAGACTTACACGCCTTTTAGACCTGAGTACTACGGTCGCCAATCTAGACCGCAATCTATGCCGCAAAGTAAAAAAAAAGTACATTCGATCTATACCTTCAGCATACATTTAGCAATAGAGGCCGCAATCGAGGCCGCAAAGTAAAAAAGTACCTTCGATCGATCCCATTGATATAAAGCATTTGAAATGAAAGCTTGTTCATGTCTGACAGGATAAGACAGGAAAGTTTCGGCATCCTAGCGATTGTCAGACTTACACGCCTTTTAGACCTGAGTACTACGGTCGCCAATCTAGACCGCAATCTATGCCGCAAAGTAAAAAAAAAAGTACCTTCGATCTATACCTTCAGCATACATTTAGCAATCGAGGCCGCAATCGAGGCCGCAAAGTAAAAAAGTAAAAAAAAAGTACCGTCGATCTATACCTTCAGCATACATTTAGCAATCGAGGCCGCAATCGAGGCCGCAATCGAGGCCGCAATCGAGGCCGCAAAGTAAAAAAGTACCTTCGATCGATCCCATCTGATATACAAAGCATTTGAGATGAAAGCTTGTCCATGTCTGACAGGATAAGACAGGAAAGTTTCGGCATCCTAGCGATTGTCAGACTTACACGCCTTTTAGACCTGAGTACTACGGTCGCCAATCTAGACCGCAATCTATGCCGCAAAGTAAAAAAATACCTTCGATCTATACCTTCAGCATACATTTAGCAATCGAGGCGCAATCGAGGCCGCAAAGTAAAAAAGTACCTTCAATCTATACCTTCACCATACATTTAGCAATCGAGGCCGCAATCGAGGCCGCAAATCAAAAAAGTACCATCTGATATACAAAGCATTTGACATGAAAGCTAGACAGGATAAGACAGGAAAGTTTCGGCATCCTAGCGATTGTCAGACTTACACGCTTTTTAGACCTGAGTACAACGGTCGCCAATCTAGACCGCAATCTATGCCGCAAAGTAAAAAAAAAAAGTACCTTCGATCTATACCTTCAGCATACATTTAGCAATCGAGGCCGCAATCGAGGCCGCAAAGTAAAAAAGTACCTTCGATCGATCCCATCTGATATACAAAGCATTTGAGATGAAAGCTTGTTCATGTCTGACAGGATAAGACAGGAAAGTTTCGGCATCCTAGCGATTGTAAGACTTACACGCCTTTTAGACCTGAGTACTACCTGGTCGCCAATCTAGACCGCAATCTATGCCGCAAAGTAAAAAAAAAGTACCTTCGATCTATACCTTCAGCATACATTTAGCAATCGAGGCCGCAATCGAGGCCGCAAATTAAAAAAGTACCTTCGATCGATCCCATCTGATATACAAAGCATTTGAGATGAAAGCTTGTTCATGTCTGACAGGATAAGACAGGAAAGTTTCGGCATCCTAGCGATTGTCACACTTACACGCCTTTTAGACCTGAGTACTACCTGGTCGCCAATCTAGACCGCAATCTATGCCGCAAAGTAAAAAAAGTACCTTCGATCTATACCTTCAGCATACATTTAGCAATCGAGGCCGCAATCGAGGCCGCAAATAAAAAAAGTACCATCTGATATACAAAGCATTTGACATGAAAGCTAGACAGGATAAGACAGGAAAGTTTCGGCATCCTAGCGATTGTCAGACTTACACGCCTTTTAGACCCGAGTACTACGGTCGCCAATCTAGACCGCAATCTATGCCGCAAAGTAAAAAAAAAAGTACCTTCGATCTATACCTTCAGCATACATTTAGCAATCGAGGCCGCAATCGAGGCCGCAAAGTAAAAAAGTACCTTCGATCGATCCCATCTGATATACAAAGCATTTGAGATGAAAGCTTGTTCATGTCTGACAGGATAAGACAGGAAAGTTTCGGCATCCTAGCGATTGTAAGACTTACACGCCTTTTAGACCTGAGTACTACCTGGTCGCCAATCTAGACCGCAATCTATGCCGCAATGTAAAAAAAAAGTACATTCGATCTATACCTTCAGCATACATTTAGCAATCGAGGCCACAATCGAGGCCGCAAATCAAAAAAGTACCATCTGATATACAAAGCATTTGACATGAAAGCTAGACAGGATAAGACAGGAAAGTTTCGGCATCCTAGCGATTGTCAGACTTACACGCCTTTTAGACCTGCGTACTACGGTCGCCAATCTAGACCGCAATCTATGTCGCAAAGTAAAAAAAAAGTACCTTCGATCTATACCTTCAGCATACATTTAGCAATCGAGGCCGCAATCGAGGCCGCAAAGTAAAAAAGTACCTTCGATCGATCCCATCTGATATACAAAGCATTTGAGATGAAAGCTTGTTCATGTCTGACAGGATAAGACAGGAAAGTTTCAGAATCCTAGCGATTGTCAGACTTACACGCCTTTTAGACCTGAGTACTACGGTCGCCAATCTAGACCGCAATCTATGCGGTCTAGATTGTACCTTCGATCGATCCCATCTGATATACAAAGCATTTGAGATAAAAGCTTGTTCATGTCTGACAGGATAAGACAGGAAAGTTTCGGCATCCTAGCGATTGTCAGACATACACGCCTTTTAGACCTGAGTACTACCTGGTCGCCAATCTAGACCGCAATCTATGCCGCAAAGTAAAAAAAAGTACCTTCGATCTATACCTTCAGCATACATTTAGCAATCGAGGCCGCAATCGAGGCCGCAAATCAAAAAAATACCATCTGATATACAAAGCATTTGACATGAAAGCTAGACAGGGTAAGACAGGAAAGTTTCGGCATCCTAGCGATTGTCAGACTTACACACCTTTTAGACCTGAGTACTACGGTCGCCAATCTAGACCACAATCTATGCCGCAAAGTAAAAAAAAAAGTACCTTCGATCTATACCTTCAGCATACATTTAGCAATCGAGGCCGCAATCGAGGCCGCAAAGTAAAAAAGTACCTTCGATCGATCCCATCTGATATACAAAGCATTTGAGATAAAAGCTTGTTCATGTCTGACAGGATAAGACAGGAAAGTTTCGGCATCCTAGCGATTGTCTGACATACACGCCTTTTAGACCTGAGTACTACCTGGTCGCCAATCTAGACCGCAATCTATGCCGCAAAGTAAAAAAAAGTACCTTCGATCTATACCTTCAGCATACATTTAGCAATCGAGGCCGCAAATCAAAAAAATACCATCTGATATACAAAGCATTTGACATGAAAGCTAGACAGGATAAGACAGGAAAGTTTCGGCATCCTAGCGATTGTCAGACTTACACACCTTTTAGACCTGAGTACTACGGTCGCCAATCTAGACCGCAATCTATGCCGCAAAGTAAAAAAAAAAGTACCTTCGATCTTTACCTCCAGCATACATTTAGCAATTGAGGCCGCAATCGAATATACAAAGCATTTGAGATGAAAGCTTGTTCATGTCTGACAGGATAAGACAGGAAAGTTTCGGCATCCTAGCGATTGTCAGACTTACACGCCTTTTAGACCTGAGTACTACGGTGGCCAATTTAGACCGCAATCTATGCCGCAAAGTAAAAAAAAGGAACTTTGATCTATACCTTCGGCATACATTTAGCAATCGAGGCCGCAATCGAGGCCGCAATCGACGCCGCAAATCAAAAAAGTACTTTTCGATCGATCCCATCTGATATACAAAGCATTTGAGATGAAAGCTTGTCCATGTCTGACAGGATAAGACAGGAAAGTTTCGGCATCCTAGCGATTGTCAGACATACACGCCTTTTAGACCTGAGTACTACCTGGTCGCCAATCTAGACCGCAATCTATGCCGCAAAGTAAAAAAAAGTACCTTCGATCTATACCTTCAGCATACATTTAGCAATCGAGGCCGCAATCGAGGCCGCAAATCAAAAAAATACCATCTGATATACAAAGCATTTGACATGAAAGCTAGACAGGGTAAGACAGGAAAGTTTCGGCATCCTAGCGATTGTCAGACTTACACACCTTTTAGACCTGAGTACTACGGTCGCCAATCTAGACCACAATCTATGCCGCAAAGTAAAAAAAAAGTACCTTCGATCTATACCTTCAGCATACATTTAGCAATCGAGGCCGCAATCGAGGCCGCAAAGTAAAAAAGTACCTTCGATCGATCCCATCTGATATACAAAGCATTTGAGATAAAAGCTTGTTCATGTCTGACAGGATAAGACAGGAAAGTTTCGGCATCCTAGCGATTGTCTGACATACACGCCTTTTAGACCTGAGTACTACCTGGTCGCCAATCTAGACCGCAATCTATGCCGCAAAGTAAAAAAAAGTACCTTCGATCTATACCTTCAGCATACATTTAGCAATCGAGGCCGCAAATCAAAAAAATACCATCTGATATACAAAGCATTTGACATGAAAGCTAGACAGGATAAGACAGGAAAGTTTCGGCATCCTAGCGATTGTCAGACTTACACACCTTTTAGACCTGAGTACTACGGTCGCCAATCTAGACCGCAATCTATGCCGCAAAGTAAAAAAAAAAGTACCTTCGATCTTTACCTCCAGCATACATTTAGCAATTGAGGCCGCAATCGAATATACAAAGCATTTGAGATGAAAGCTTGTTCATGTCTGACAGGATAAGACAGGAAAGTTTCGGCATCCTAGCGATTGTCAGACTTACACGCCTTTTAGACCTGAGTACTACGGTGGCCAATTTAGACCGCAATCTATGCCGCAAAGTAAAAAAAAGGAACTTTGATCTATACCTTCGGCATACATTTAGCAATCGAGGCCGCAATCGAGGCCGCAATCGAGGCCGCAAATCAAAAAAGTACTTTTCGATCGATCCCATCTGATATACAAAGCATTTGAGATGAAAGCTTGTCCATGTCTGACAGGATAAGACAGGAAAGTTTCGGCATCCTAGCGATTGTCAGACTTACACGCCTTTTAGACCTGAGTACTACGGTCGCCAATCTAGACCGTAATCTATGCCGCAAAGTAAAAAAAAGTACCTTTGGTCTATACCTTCGGCATACATTTAGCAATCGAGGCCGCAATCGAGGCCGCAAAGTAAAAAAGTACCTTCGATCGATCCCACCTGATATACAAAGCATTTGAAACGAAAGCTTGTTCATTTCTGACAGAATAAGACAGGAAAGTTTCGGCATCCTAGCGATTGTCAGACTTACACGCCTTTTAGACCTGAGTACTACGGTCGCCAATCTAGACCGCAATCTATGCCGCAAAGTAAAAAAAAAGTACCTTCGATCTATACCTTCGGCAAACATTTAGCAATCGAGGCCGCAATCGAGGCCGGAATGGAGGCCGCAAAGTAAAAAAGTACCTTCGATCAATCCCTCCTGATATACAAAGCATTTGAAATGAAAGCTAGTCCAGGTCTGACAGGATAAGACTGGAAAGTTTCGGCATCCTAGCCTTTGTCGGACTTACATGCCTTTAAGACCTGAGTACTACGGTCGCCAATCTAGACCGCAATCTATGCCGCAAAGTAAAAAAAAGTACCTTTGGTCTATACCTTCGGCATACATTTAGCAATCGAGGCCGCAATCGAGGCCACAAAGTAAAAAAAGTACCTTCGATCGATCCCATCTGATATACAAAGCATTTGAGATGAAAGCTTGTTCATGTCTGACAGGATAAGACAGGATAGTTTCGGCATCCTAGCGATTGTCAGACTTACACGCCTTTTAGACCTGAGTACTACGGTCGCCAATCTAGACCGCAATCTATGCCGCAAAGTAAAAAAAAAAAAGGACCTTTGATCTATACCTTCGGCATACATTTAGCAATTGAGGCCGCAATCGAGGCCGCAATCGAGGCCGCAAAGTAAAAAAGTACCTTCGATCGATCCCATCTGATATACAAAACATTTGAGATGAAAGCTTGTTCATGTCTGACAGGATAAGACAGGAGAGTTTCGGCATCCTAGCGATTGTCAGACTTACACGCCTTTTAGACCTGAGTACAACGGTCGCCAATCTAGACCGCAATCTATGCCGCAAAGTAAAAAAAGGAACTTTGATCTATACCTTCGGCATACATTTAGCAATTGAGGCCGCAATCGAGGCCGCAATCGAGGCCGCAAAGTAAAAAAGTACCTTCGATCGATCCTATCTGATATACAAAGCATTTGAGATGAAAGCTTGTCCATGTCTGACAGGATAAGTCAGGAAAGTTTCGGCATCCTCGCGATTATCAGACTTACACGCCTTTTAGACCTGAGTACAACGGTCGCCAATCTAGACCGCAATCTATGCCGCAAAGTAAAAAAAAAAGTACCTTCGATCTATACCTTCGGCATACATTTAGCACGTAACGAAAATACCCCATAACTCTACCAATAAAGTGTACTTTGTTATCAAGCTGCTAGGAGGCACTGTTGATGTCATAATGGCAGATATTCAGTAACTTTTCAACGCAGGCTTATGTCATGTGTTGAATTACGAATCTGTATTTCATGGTATGGGTACAAGGGTACAATTGTCCTGTCATTTATTCCAGTTTCCCCTGTTGCGTTACATATCCGGGGAAGACTTACAAAGACGTTTACAATTTTAGAGACAGATCCTCAAATTCAATGACAGTAACGGATTTGAAGGAAAATACTCGTGCTAAAATTCGGCATCTTATGGTTCATTTTATTCCTCGACGACAATTGTACGTAACAAATTATATCCATCCATCCATTCATATTTACATGTACATGCAGTTCAGGTTTTACTAGTAGTTCAGGCATTCAAACAGTGGTACGAGACCTTTGTTTTGGCAACAGGTGGCTTTTGAACCCGGAACTGACGACAGCCTGCGCCAGTGAAACTCAAACAACGATCAGCTGTGTTAGAACTGTTCCTTTATGCAAACACCATGTCTGAGTTACTAAGTAAGAACAAATTCCGCCGATCAAAAGGTCCTGGCGTCATCTTGCGCCAGTTGGCCGGTAGAAAGGGGGCGGGACTAGGGCCAAGTGGTCAGCGTGCTATAGCAACGGCGGCAGCTGGCGCACTTAGGCCCTCCCACTATTGCACGGCAACAAAAGGATTTAGTGTAAAAGTTTATCTTGTAGTTTAGGCGCTTGACAGCGAGTCGAGGACCGCCACGTAGTCCTCCAGGATACACCGGGCCGTCATTCAAAAACCGGTGACACGTTTTACTTTGTGTGAATCGTGGCCTGTACAGCTCAGAACGGGACCCCCCTCCCCCTTCTTTCTCTCTAGAAAACGTTGAACTTTTGTAAAGTTCAGTCGGGATATTTAGGAAAAATGTCGGCGTTTAGGGCAGCTATAGTTTTTGCCGTACTCTCTCTGTCGGTCTCAGACATACACTTCCCCAAAGACATGCGGACGGATGTCCAGTTTCCACCGATCGTGAAGAGAAGTGACTCCGGTCTACCTGACGGACACCTCCGACCACTGGGTAAGTTCCGACAGGCTTATTTGGTCGCTGAAATTGAATTGGGCAAATGGAGTGACTAATTTGCGTCTGTTTATAGAAAATGTAGCCGGCCATAGAGGTACAGATTTTGAACCACGAAGTCAAGTCGGCGCCATCGGATCTTTTATCTGTGTCGCAAGTCTGATGGAGAATTGTGTGCTGTGATATTATTGACTTTTCTCTCATGATTTGTTTGAAAACGTTTTAGTGGCAAGATAAATCTGGTACAAAATAAATAGTTTTCCCGTCGCGTCAATGAATATTTGCTCCAAACCTTAGAAAACACTAAGGAAGGTCCAATATACAGAATACAGAACCTCCTTCAATGATTTAACATATCAAAATTTTGTATTGTGTCATGATCATATAATGTGTGCTATGAAAATAAATCCGAAATCAATAAATTTGTGAAAGACAAGAAGAAATACCATTTTTATCTTGGCTCCCTCTTGGGCTGAAATGGTCTCACAGTGCAGTTACATTTTGTCTGACGGACTGTTTTTGGCGAGGCCTCAGGGGCGGAGGCATTTATTCAAATTGTACTTTTTCCCTCAGATTTTTTTTCTCAGCTATTGCATGAATCACGTATTGTGTAGATACAATTTGCTATTTATCTGAAAGATGACTAAATTCATACATTTGTATTCCATATTCCCACTGGATTATTCCATTTTGTATGGTTGGAAGAGACAGTCTTGAAAACTATCGACTATAAAACAAATCATCATGCAGAGGTCAAAGGTTACTGTGCCCTACTCCATAATAACATACACTATAAAAAACATTCTCCTTTGTCCTTCCAGGCTACCAGAAGAAGCCAGAGGGCCGTGTGAAGGAATACCAAGAGCTGTTGGCCCCCAGGGAATTTTGGGAGCAGCATGTGCAGCACAGAGTCCCACTTGTCTATCGGCAGGCCGTCGTTAAGGCCCCCGCCTTCCTCAAGTGGCAGACTGATGAGTACATCAGGGAGAAGTAAGGGTCTTGTGCAAATTTGATATATGTATACATAATCTTATAAAGTACAATTTTTTCATGGATTGTTCTTCTATATTTGTGCATCGTTAGTACTGACATTCCACAAAAGACAAATCCTTCCTTTTTTTATGTGGAACTGAAAGTGGAAGCAAAACATGTACGGTAAGGTTACTACTTAAGGTAATGTTACAAGGAAATATTATAAATGATAACACAACAATAACTACACTTAATTCTAATGCTAGCAAACTTCATCCTTTAATAGTCACTGATGATTCGCTAGTGGATGCTACCTGAAACGCCTGACTGTTTCCCGAATCTTTCCAGTCGCTTGTGTAACTGTTACATCATGCAACTTTGAAGATGTTAGAATACATCTTCACAGTTAAATGAAAAGATTATTTCTCTGACTGCAGGTATGGAGACTTGGATGTCCTGATAGAGAAGAAGGTGGAGAGTCGGGGAGCGCAGCCTCAGCGAATGTTGCTGAATGACTTTCTGGACAGCTACGAGTACGAGGACTGGTATGTCGTGTCGCTGCTGCCGGATCCAATGAGAGAAGAGATGATGGTGAGTCACTGCAATCACAGTACTTTTGGGGGGGTTTCTTTTCTTTGTACAGTTCCTTAAGAGTTTCAGCCCAGTAGAAATCGTTTATGTTTGACCATTGACCTCACTCACGAAACCCACAAAACAGCCGGCGGCCCTAACTCTCCGGGTTTTGCGCACTACACGCACGCAAAGCTGTTTTCTTTTGGGGAATACCCTATCCCGGTTATAACCAGGCGCAGCACACATGTTTCTGTATCCCTGACGGGCACTTAACGGTTAAAACAACAGGACATTGCTCATTTTGTGCGTCATTCTAGTAGATATTGACTGCTAAATTGAACGCTTCTCTGTTCCTTAAAAAACACTTCCAGGTCCCCCGCTCGCTACTCTGTGGAACGTTCCGGCAGCACATCCTAGAGTCGAACCTGTGGATCTCGGCGGGCGGGACCAGCTCCGTCCTGCACTACGACGCCGATCACAACCTGCACTGCCTGCTCTCCGGGCGCAAGGACTTCATCATGATCCACCCCAAGTATGCAGATCAACTGGACCTGGTTGAGAAGGTGGGAGGGACTGTCGCCTCTGTAACAGGCTTCAGTTGGTGTTTTAATGCAATGCTGTTTCATACAGAAAATGGCTGTATCAAAAGCGCCAACTGGAGGCTACGATATGGACTTAAGAGAACAAATAAATAAACCGGGACAAAATATCTTTTAGCTTTGCCAAGTACATAATGTACATTTGTAGTTCCAAAGAACAGGGCATGTAAGGTTGTAATTCTAATACTGACTCTCTATATGTAGCAAAATTTGAAGAATGTGGATTTATAAGATATGTTGCTAAAAGCATAAAGAATACTGGCCTTTGTAGCCCTCATCTGGTTACAACACTTTACATAGGACATCCAATATCCCATCAGATCCATACATATACATAATATCTGCGCTACATGACTTTTATCTAACTTGTTTTCCTTCCCTGTTCACACAGAAAAAGTTTTCAGGTTCAGGTTACTCGACCATGAACATGGACATGATCAACGTGTTCACAAACCCACACATCTCCAAGATCCCCTGGACATGGGCAACCCTTCGACCTGGAGACTGTATCTTCATTCCATCAGGTCTGAGTGAAACCTTTTTACAATGATTATCATACATATTGAGTGATTACGCTGTGCTGCAGTGCCCCCTGTTGATCATGTTGGAAACTGCAGCTACAACAACCTGCCAGCTTTGTGGAGCATTTTACACCTTTCAGTTTTTGTATAACATGTATCAGCTTTTCTTATCCTAGCTTTGGAGCAAGCCATGTCATAAAAGGCAGAGAAGTTAGTTTTAACATTGCAGCAAACAGACTATTTTTGTTCCTTTAATGCACTCAGAAGCTGATATGTTGAACTAGTTTGAATATAGAATGCAAAAGTAAGTAAGTACTTTGAATATTGACATTGAATGTAACGTTATCTGTATATCCTACAGGCTATTTCCACCAGGTGCGTTCCTATGGGCGGAGCGTGGCAGGTACGATCATGTGGTCACCCCTGCCAGAGTTCGACGACTCTGACTGTGCGTCGACTGACATCGACCAGTACACGCCACTGAGCCAAGTCAACATGATGTGGACATACAAGAAGGGTGACAAGGTGAGAAATTCTTGGCAATACTTGACTTGTGTGTATTTAAAGTACCAAAGTTTTTATTTTATGAGGTTATGACTGTAAACTTCTATGCAATTCAGTTTTTCTTTAAAGATATCCGTGTCCGCCACAGTACTTTCCTATCTATGCTATACTATTCTATACTGTAGATGTCATGTTATACAATGATTTTTTTATAACAATATTGCAATACATCCATGTTTGTCATCACTGTTATACATCCATTTGCTAGTGCAACATATCAGCAGTTTCATGTAACACAAGGTTTAAATAATCAACACGGTACAGAGAACAAAAATACAGGAAAATCTTGTTCTATGTTTGCTCAATAAACCAATCACTACAATGTCAACATAAAAGAATATCAGATGTGACTTTTCAGGAACATCGAACACTTAATGATGTGTTTATGAAGATGTCATACTATTTGTATGAAGGCATGCTGAATTTAAAATGATTGAGTTATGATTTATCTATCAATTGCTGTAGTTATCATATTCTATACAAGGAACACAAAATTGATATATTCTTTGTTACTTGATGATATGTTACTTTTCTCCTAGGTTATAGACATGGGCTACATGAATGTAGAAGTATTGAGACAGGGTCTGCTACAGGTATTGAGAGAAGAAAACACAACAAGACTGACAGCTGAAATATTTAGCTCCATGTTTGAAGCTGCTGTATTAAATGAGGAGGAAGAAATGACAGAAGAGGACAAGGAAGACATGCTGGAGGTTGGTGCAGTACCAGGAAAAACTTGGAGGGGTCTCTGCACTACTAACACTAACACAAGCTGCTTTCTCTGTTTGGTGTCTTTCTTTTCTTTTCAGCACAGTCCTGGCTTGCACTGAGATATTTTCAATGCAGTCCCTTTGATGTATGTGAAAGTTGTTGATGACCAAAGTGGAACATTGCAATGAACTCTTTGGCCCAGAACCCAGAGGTCCTGAGTTTGAATCCCCTGACATCCAACCAATGTTGTGCCCTCACTCCACCCAGGTGTAAAAATGGGTACCTGACTTTGGTTAGGGAGGTAAAAGGTGTTGGAAGGAGAGGGTTGGGCTCACCTTCCAATACCGTGCCCTAGACACAGTGGATAACAACCCACTGCCCCTACGTCCTCAAAAAGGCTATGGGCATACCTTTACCTACCTTAACTAACCTAATAAACTCACCTTTTTCAGTCATATCACCATCCAGTACTGCTGTCACCATGTTTTACAACACTCCTCTCCACTTGTTCCCACCTAACACCACATGTCCCTGTCCTTTCACTCACTGACTAACACAGGTCCTAGAGATGAGACATACGGACCCCGAGGTATTCCGGGCGGGGTTGTTAACGTTGTTGAGAGACCGTGATCGTCTGCGTCCCGAACACTTTGAGTACTTCTATGAAGACCTCATGGGTGATAAGGTGGATGCACCCCGCGCTCGAGAGGTTTGCAGGACTCCCATACTAACTACTAACTGCTGTGCACTAGCTGTAGCTCTTACTGTTGCATACAAAACAGTCTTTTCTTTTCAACTCTGAAACACATCAATGCATTGTGCTTAAAGGAAAGAGTGAAAATCTGACTGTTTTACATTAAATCTTTCAATCATAGTTGTTTGAAAACATTGCCGTTGAAAGTTTAGCTTTTACTACTTCAGAAGTCTTGGATTTCATTTTTTTCTAGAATTTAGATATCAAATATTGTACCAGACAAAATTGTAGCAATTTTTGTTACAGTCTCTAATCATGTCATTATCAATAATTTGTGACAAGTCATGGTACTTGTTGTATATGGCTTATCTACATATTTTGTCTCTGCTACATGTCTGCTTCATTATTCTGAGCTAACGAGGATTGATCTCTCTTTCTTTTCCTACCCTTCCAGATCTTTGGTCTCCTGGATCAGAAGAAGAAGGGTTCCGTAAGCATGGAGGAGATCAGGAACATGGACGTGGAAGTTCTGAAGAATGTGGCCCGACACCTGGACGATCCACACGGACCAGTCAAGGACCACGACCACACTCACGACGAACTATAACAACAAGAAGGGGCTTTAGGAATGCCGTAATTGTTGCCATGGCAACAGAAAGAGGGTTAGCCGTTATTAGACTGCAACTAGTTGGGTAGCCTTGGCAGCTTGTCAATCAAATGAATGAAAATGAAAAATAAAGAGGTGTGATTGGTTGAAAGTTAATGAGATCATTGTGACTTTCTCTTTCATCAACACATTTATTCAAGGACGTTTAGTGTTACCATAGTTGCAAATCTGTGCTTGCGTACTAATAGATCTGCTCATCTATACCTTTGATGATGCCATATATAATACAAAAACAGTTCATCCAAGACATGTTTAGCTTTATAATTTTTTTTTGAATTTTTTTTACATACTGGTGATAGCTAGCCAGTGGAATTACATGTGAAACAAGCGATGAATGTGAGCTTATCTAAAAGAATACTAGTAACAACGGCAAAGATGTTCAAAGGATTTTTTGAAAGGTTTCTATAATTTGAGTTAACAAAACTGATCTGTGTACTCACTTCTCCAGGGACTTGTGTTGAGCTGTTGACTTGTGTGAAGTAAGCTGTAAGCAATGCTGTACTGGGAATAGTAACAGAAGATTATGTATTACTGTAAGAGTCATTGTGCTGTAAAACAGTAGATTCGTATGTTAATGTTGCATTAGAAAGATATGTATAGTATATGATAGAGGTGTGGACTTAACTTTACTTCAGTTTAAAGTCATCTATAATGTACCTAGAGCCTTAATAGGTACAGTAGGCGAAAATGCTCACTGGCCAGAAAAACGTTATCACTTGTTAAGCAGTTATCAATTTCCTTTTTTGTGCAAACTAAAGAGACTTACCTTTCAGGAAACGCAGAAATACAAAATACGGGGAAATAAAGCAACAAGCAACAATCAACAATCTTTATTACACAACTGTATCTTCCTTTCAAGTTTAAAATCTCGCTATTTCTACATCGAAGGCTGATATCGTGAGGGATTTTGTACTTTGTGCGGCATATGGGCTAGAGTTAGAATCCCGGAATGCTTGCTCGCGACTGAAAAGAGTTGCAGTCATACGGGACGTAAAGCCGTTCTTCTCTAAGCTAGAGAAATACCCACGGTTCGCAGTTCACTGTCCTTGGCTATAACGGGCCTCTCTCTTCTAGGGGGGCGGTCAAAGTTGTCTACGAGCGCACGTCTAGTACATGTAGTGGGAGATTAGCTCTTCAGTGAACTAGTTCAGGATCACTTTCACTTTGCTCCTTCTACACAATCAGTCTTTCGGTAAAATGTCTCATCTGAATCTCGTCAATTTCAGCACACACAGCGTGCGGTTTTTGATATCATATCGCAGTGCGACAGATGAAGCCAACCATCTGAAACGTGCCCAAAATCCCTTTTATCAATCACACAACGCCTACAGTACGAAATTGTCTGACAAAATCAATGACAAAGTAAAGAAAAGCCGGCCGTTCATCAGCTTTTTCATTTACGCAGAACTCTGGAGGTCCCATAGGTTCATCTCTTTATGAAAGAGAAATTCAATAACCGCCAGAAATTCTTTCCACTTGGCGCAGTACATGAAGATAACAGAAGAAATTGATGTACAGGTAATGTAATACCTGATATGAAATCTATAAAATTGAAACGTAATTTTAGTACAAAGTTCAGATACCATATTTATAGTTATCAAGTTGATTCAGACAAACTGAAGCTACTGCAAGCGAATTTCCTGCCCTTTTTCAGCTCGTCTTGCAATTGGAAATTCGAACCACGAGGGAAGATCTACACCATTAATGACTGACTACAAAGAAATATGACGCGATGATGAATGGTTATGTTAAGGCGAGGGACAAGAATACGGCGACGAAAAAACTTGTGACGACAAAAAGGTACAGAATGGGACACTCTGGTCTTTTCACAGGTCACTTGTGTGACCATACCTGAAAAAGAAAATGAATGGCTTTGACATTTTTGTACGTTTTTCAGTCTATCAGATGACGTCGTCACCTCATCAGACGTACAAAAACTATTGAAAGCCACAAATCGGCTTGAGAATCAGATAGTCTCAACTAGTCTCCTCTCTTCTTGACCCCCTCCCCGACTCACCACTATCTACCAGCCACCACTGATACCTTAGAATCAGACCTATTGATAGAGTACCGGCAACATCCTCATGGGTTTACCACCATACATCCGATACCAGCTCAATCAGGCATTTGAAAGAATCTTGTAACCATAGTGCATCCGTCAAGATCAAATTTAACAGCATATCTTGCTTGTTACTGCGCCAGAGGATATAAAAATAACTTTATTATCACATTTTACGTTCCATTAAATGGAAAGATGAAATTCCACAATCATGGCAGGCTATTTAGTGTACCAAGGAGGTTCAATCAAACTTGGGTGCACGGCATATTTGATTGAATAGAAGAGTACGATTCAGCTGGGTGATGTAGTTAATCAATGCCTTGGTGTCATCTTGGATCCCACGGAAGAGTAATGTGCCATATATGTTACGGTTGATTAACGCCATGTATCTTTGGAATCAGATTGTCGAGGCTTTAGTATAAGATCAGAAGTTCAAGCAAGTGTTAACAGGAAAACTATGATCTATGAGACTTCACAAGGTTCACCACAGAAGCTAGCAAAGGTGGAAACTTTGGTTTTAAGATGAAGCCACAGAAGGCAAACTCTATCATGATCATATCTCGAGGCATGTTTTAATATAAGCCCTGCTTTACTCTTTGCAGGAGGAATACTAACAATGTTTTCTTAGATCTTCGAAAATTATGTTTGTCTAAGATGAATGGCTTGTCTTAAAAAGCAGCTCTTCAGATGTTGTCAACAAAATACAAAAGTAAAAGCAAATACGTTATGTCTGCTTGTCTTACCGACAAACTTTGATCGGCAGCACCTCTTTTTAATTCAGTTCACAGCGCAGTTCGTACTTAACGTTATTAGACCTGGTGTTACGCCACGGGGCATTGCACTGGTTATCTGAGACAGGTAAAGGAGATTTCACACCGTTATATAAGCAGCAAGGTCAGCGGTCAACACCGGTCTCCACGTTCTCGCACCTGGCTTTGTGATATATGTGATCAGGCACAGATGCGGAAGATATCCCTCCATTAACCAAAGTACTTCTTTCAGCACCAAGGATAGGGCCATATTTAACCAACTGCAACCGCTAGCTCTTATTTTTATGGTGCAGTCGGTATATACCATATCCACGTAGTCGCTCCAGGTTATGTGATACAGTTACAGAAGATATCCCTCCATTACCGAAACACTGTTTTCAGCACCATGGAAAGAGTCAGTTTCAGCCATCTTAATAGGTAACGTATTTTTATGGTGCGGTCAATGGTTAATACCATCAGCTGCGTTGTCGTCCCCAGTTTATGTATATCATAGACAAGATAATGACACAGAAGATGTTCTTCCATTAGCGATACACTATTTTCAGCACCAAGGAGAGGGTCAGCTTTAGTCACCTCAATAGCTAGTACTAGTACTTCTTCTTATAGTGCTGTCAACGGTAAATAACACCAGTTATGTTGTCTTCCCCAGGGTATGTATCACAGATAATGACCCAGAAGAGGGTCCGACATCAACAAAACATTACTTCCAGCACCAAGGAGAGGGTCAGTTTTAGCCACCTCATAGCTAGCGCTAATTCTATATTTTGTTTGAACCTTTCTTTATTCATGAGAAGCTTAAATCGACACGCAGGCCGCTTTTCATTGAGGTCATATGTGCTGGCAATTGCATATACTGTTAGTCACGTAGTCGCTCCCGGCTATGTGATACAGATGCAAAAACAGATGCAAAGTAGTTAACATTATTTTCAGCACCAAGGACATGGTTAGTTTTAGCCACTTCAATAACTAGCTTTTCATAGCGTTGTCATTGGTAAATCCAATAAGCCATGAGGTCGCCCCGGCCCTAGTTACGCGTCACATATAACGGCACAGATGGTCTTCCATTATCAAGAACACTACTTTCAGTACCAAGGCCAGCATCCGTAAAACAGTCCGATTGGCGAATGTTTATAGTGTTGTCAGTGGTAACTACTGCTCGCCACGTAGATACAGTCAATTTACACACCACGTTCACTTCATGGGGCATGGGTGTCCAGCGAAAGTTTTGTAAGTGGTACCCGAGGTCCATGGACTCTTCGAAATGGAACACAAATCCTGCCATCAGCGTTACACAGCGTCTCTACAAGTGAGCAAAGGGGTATGCGCTCGTAAAAGATCTCCGCCGCCATTGGGAATCACATTCGTAACGTACTTCAGACACTGTGTGCCTCGGGGGACGCTTACACATAGACGGCAAGACGGCGACAAGATCTCGTCTAAAGCTGCCGAGACTTTGATTACGATGGGGTTCGCCGTTCTGAAGATAAGCCGCTATCACTCAGATGTCTGAAACGTATCAAACTAGAAAAAGCAACGCAAAATCCGGCCACTAAGTGCAAAGAAAACTGTAGGCAGCACAACATCCTGTCATCAAAACGTATCCCAACCCCTTCATCATGTTAGCTTGCTATTTCGGCTGAGAAATATCATGAAAAACATTCATAGGTACGTTTGAAACATAACTTATAGCAGAAGAAGCACAGCCAGATCATACGTTTCTATGAACTCTTGTTGCTAGCAGATCTACATGTTCACGGAACCCCGGTATACACGTTCTTTATCTTTCTATCTTGGCTGTGCATGTAGCAAATACTTATGACACAACTGGAACAAAGTAGCTATTGAAGCATTCTCTTTGTACTCTATATTACATTTCTACGTGGTATCTGTACCATCTGATTGGTTAAAATGCTGTATGTGATTCCAATCACTCGCTATTCCCCACCCTTTACCATTGGAAATTCTTTGCTCACTTTTGTTCGAGGTCGTTGACCTTTCCTATAAAGTTGCCTTCATGTGCATTGCAAGTAGGCCAAATTATATAACCAAACAGCGCCATGTTTCCTGCACATGTATAACAAAGATAACGTTATGCCGACTTATTTCAAAGGGATGTGCTTCTACCGATAACTTGGCGCCATACAAACGTCTCTTCCGATGTTCCAATGTGTTTTGTGTTTTTCTTGTCACACGGACCACAGCTTGCAATGCCCGTCCTATCGCCTGAATACAGACGAGTTCAACAACCTCAGCAATTCAGGAAAAGGTGTCAGTTCAGAATTATTCAGTCACGATTCTCTGTTACGTTAAGTCAATAAGAGACAGAAAATAAACAACCTTTCAAACGTTGAAGAGCAAGAAATTAGTTCTCTCTGTGGGAAATACTGAGATAGTGGCGTAAGTCCTGTGTACTGTGCGTATCTAAAAAGAGTGACGTACGACTTTTATCGAATACATCCCCCTGTTTTGTTGCAAATGCCACGTATGTTTCTGAAAATAGCTTTCCTGAACAGTTTGAATCTACAGGGAGAGCTTCAGCCTTTGAATGTAAAAGTAAAGATATACCGATTATCGAACATATTTCCCGACGGAAGCCCAGCTCTTTTACATTTCCGCGCGAGGATTCTATGTGGAGTACGTTTGATAGCTACATATTCAAAGAACCTAATCCACACATTCATCTTTATGTGTTGTGCTACCGGACGCATCATGCTTTCTTTTGCACTTAAATGTATTTGAAAGCTTTAAAATATGACGTCCGTCAATCTTATATTCATGTATTCCGAATCTGCTTGATGAGGGATTAGGAAAGTTGAAGAGAGACGAAACCAAGGCGAAAAGATGTCAAGACATATCGCGGCAAAATTACTTCATTTTTTTTTCTTTAATGGAGCTCGTCTCTATATCTACAGTGACAGTGATGAGTTGAAAATGTCATAAGAAGCTAAATTAATCACAGGCCTTGTAGGTAGGATCAGCTTAGCGTCAAGTACTCCCTACTGACGCTTAGGTTGCAGATTAGAACGGAATATAATTGGGTCTTATTTTGAAGACTGTCTGGAAGAATAACTGATATGATAAGTTATGGAATTCCCCGATGTCTCTGCGCCATGAAGGCAAATATTTCACAAAGCACAAGAAGGATGTGCTCAACAAGTGCTGTTACCGACTTGGAAAAGACCGCGGGGAGTTTCTTTGTATTGCATCCCCGTACTGAAAAGTACAAGCTGCATATCCTGACAGATTCATTTGATCCAATCCCACCGGGAAGGAGCCCTACTCTTTTCGATAAGTGTGGTGGGTTCTTTTGCGTGATCGAGTTGTGGCTCTCCTCAAAAACTCTCCTCAAAGTCCCCATCCAAGGGACTTCCCTAACCGAAGCCAGGTACTCACTTTCATCTGAGTGAAGTGAGGAAATTCGTGTAAAGTGTCTTTCCCGAGGGCACAACGTCAACGAGACAAGTCAGAGGATCCAGTATTCAAACCAAGGACCTCTGGGTTCTGGGCCAAACACCCTGCTATTACGCATTGCGACGCAGTAAGGGTGCTTTTGAAGATGATGAGACTCTTGGAAAACAAGACAGAAGACGTTCTTTGATCTACAACTGTTGCAAAAAAAGTGCCGTCGTCTAACAATACAGTTGTTAACTAACGGTCACCACTCGGTCCACCCATCGGTTCAGAACGGGACTAGTTTTTTCAAGTGACCAACTCTCTGCTACAGTTGTTTGAACATCTTTGAAACGGCTTCACTGCACCACAACACTTCACAGCGCCATTTTGTATTGTACTTTGAGAATGGATGGCCCGAAAGCGTCTCTGGGGCCTTCTGTAATTTTGTAGCCGTGTCTGAAAGTTTTGATTTGCAACTTTCCTCACTACAAGGAAGATTGGCAAGGCAGAAAACCATCCGCACCCGCAGGTTTCCTATAATCCCATCCCGGTCCTTGTGAAAACCTCTGGGGCTCAGTGAAATAGTACAGTTACCGCCGTGGTAAAATTGAATCAGACGTACAGCCGGGGCTAAAACGGCGGCCGCCAACTACACTGTGACGTGACCCCTACGGGATAGAAGAAAAACCTAATCATACACGCCGTCGCTTGAAGAATGGCCGCAATTCTTTGATTTGGGCCTTTCCTGGGAGGAAAATCCAATATATCAGGGTAATCAAGGAAAATTGGTTCGGTTTTATGTTTCTTGACATTTGGCGGCATCCCCCGTGCCTGTTATCGGAGCTGCGCAGCGGTGATCTTTGTGTAGTTACGGCTGCTCGGGAACTTTGTTAGAATGTCACTCGCATGCGGGTAGATATAAACCTTATTTGATGCTATTTTCATGGCGCATTCAACATTAATGCAACCTATCTTTTGAAGTAAATGCGAAATTGAAGGAGAGCTGTGCTTTTTCCAGTATGTTCTAACATTAAACTACAACATTAGCACTAAGTTGAACAAAGCCCCCCCCCCGTCAGTGTCCTGATTTAAGTACCAGTTAAGTACGTGGGAGGACCATAGGGTAAATGAAACTTTCTGATAACCATGCATGCATGTTAGTATTGTTACTGTTAGTTTAGGAACTACATAGACATGTTTGGCTACGTTGAAAGAGATGTTACGCAGTCCAGTCACTCCATTCGAAATTGTTGTGTTACGACGAAAGGCGGTTATACTCCTTATACAGATACAGTCTGGAGCACAATATTCCTCATTCTAATTGATTATCAAAACAAAAATACTCCAGACCAATGCGTTACGCACGTCCAAGTTTAATACACTAGATCACACAAATGCTGAACAAAAGGTACATGTTATATCACTCCAGTACAGCAGTTCAGACAAAATGTTCTTGGCTACTTTTCACTAAAGAATGTCTTTCTACAGTCTTCCGTCATGTGTACGCTACAGACAGTAATCAATATATCCACGGTGTTTTCATGAACGCCGCAAGTCGAAACTAAGCGCACTGCACATGTCCTAAGTCACTAAACAAACTATAGAAACAGCAACACATGGGTCTACTGGATTTGATCGGATCCGTCAACATGTGGTTAGTTGTGACCAACCAGGGGCTGGCTACGTTGTACTCTATACATTCCTCATAATAACACAAAATACAAACACGTAAAGTGACGATGATGGTAATCGAGGAGAACTCAGCCACTAAGACTACTTCGGTCGTTACTACATAATATATAGTGACGATGATACTGACAGAAAATATCGCACAGTGACGATTATAGTAACAGAGGGGAACTCGGTCAATAAGATTACGTCATCTACACCAATCACGTAACGTTACTTTGTGCTTACAGTCACGTGACTATAGACGTCATCTAGCGTCCGCCATGTTGGTGGGTTAGAAAGTCGCACGAAGTCATTTCCGTGTACCTCAAGAAGTATGTCCTTCGTAAGCATCTGTTGAGTAATTCCATTCTTATAATCATTCTGCGTGCGTCCCAAATTACCAGTCGCCATCTTGGATCTAACAACCTCACCAACATGTCGCCGGTGGCTAGGCTATCTTATTTACAAGTCATGACGTTATAATAGGGTGCAAACGCCCAATACAGGATCCCGATTTGGGAAAATGATATCGCAACATCAAGGAACAGTCGAACGTCACAATGAACCGAAGCACACGCACTTCGCCTACTGCACGTTACTTCAATTTCAAGATGTCAATACTGACCACATTTTTAAATCAGTCTCAAAAGAGGTATGATTCCTTTCCAGAATGCTGTTATTGACATTGATTTTACTTGCGTCACTCTATGTCCTCCATTCGTTTTCGTCATACCACAAATTTTACTTGCAGCGAGCACGTTCGCCCTGGTCTGCAAGCTAACATTTGCGACTCTGTTGTTTGTGCTCACCCACGTTGTATGTGCTTTTGGGTACATATCTATATGTGTATGTGTGTGTATGTGTGTGTGTGTATGTGTATGTGTGTGTGTGTTTGCGCCTGCTTGTTTTTAATTCAATTGTTTCGGAATTGCGGCATTTTCTGTGCCTTTCGTTTGCGAAAAGCAAAATAAAGGAAGCAATATTCGACTATCACACTTGTTCGAATGGGTTTTTCGAGGCGAAATATAAAAGCAGGCGTATGACTTTGGTCTTTTTCTGCGAATCTGTCTGGCCGTTTTGTAGACCTTTCAAGGGATGCGTCCAGTACAAAATAAATGTGCTTGAAGATAAGAAAAGCCTGCCGTTTGAACATACTTAACATGATTTTTTCTCGTTCGACTTTCAGCAAGGCTATGACAGAACAGAAAGTAATCAACTTCTCCGTCTGAAAACAGCTGATTTTTAATGAAACATTTACGACTGCTGAAGGTACACGTGTGTCCTCTATTTGCTGTCGAAATCCCGCCACACGACGTTTGTGATAGAGGTCTTAGTTAATGGTGGTGAGCTGTATCTGTTGAGTGGGAGAGGTCGGTGTCTTGGTGGTACGCGTGAGGCGACGCGACATGATGAAGGCCTTCTTACGCATGGTGTTCAGCCCCACGTTCTTCCGCCACGAGGCCACCAGTCCGTGGAACGCCTCGCGGAAGTTGTTGTTGAAGTACCCATAAACCACCGGGTTGAGCGCGCTGTTCATGTACGTCAGCCAATGGGCGATGGGATAGATGTAGACGAAGATGACGTACTTCTGTGCCTCCGTGACGTCAGCGAAATCCGACACCATGAAGACGGTCTGCAGGGGCAGCCACAGCACCGCGAACAGGACAACCACCGTCGCCAGCATCTTGATGACGGCCACTTTCCGCGCGGAGACCCGTGCTCGCTGCGGGCTGGAGCTCAGGTGGAAGCTTCGTCGGGGCTTCCGGATCCGGTAACCGATTCGGACATACAGCACGATCGCTACAATGAGAGGGATTGCGTAACAGATCATGAACAGGCTACCGGTGTACAATTTTCGGTAAATGTCCATTTGCCACTTCTCTGTGCAGGTTGCCAGGAGGTTGCCGTCGGTCAGGTAGTACCAGGTCTCCGTGCGCATCAGGCCTTGCGGGATCATGATGGCCGCGGCCAGCACCCACACCACCACCACCACGCCCAGGGTATGGGACCCGGACAGCTTCTTGGATGTGGCATGAAGCACGGCTTTATACCTAATGTGAACAACAAAAGAACACTTGTGTTAGCAAACCGTTTCGGACACTATAGTTTCGGGTGGTCCCAATGTTCAACACTTGTGATAGCTAACGGTTCCGGACACTACAGAGTCAGGTGGTCCCTCTGTCCAACACTAAAGATCAGGGAACGTGGCTCCTAGATGTACAATTGTATCATCAAACGGTTTCAGATCCTATAGATATAGGTATATATGGTCACAGATCACGATGGTCCCAGTTTCGGGCACAATAGATTCGGGTGGGCCATTTGTTCAACACTTGTGCTAAATGGTTTCGAACACTATAGATCCGTGTGGTCCCTATGTCCAACACTTCGTGTTCACAAACGGTTTCATTCAATTTTCCCATCCCTAGGTTTTCAAAATGTGCCTATGTTATACACATACCTGTCCGCAGCAATGGCGACGAGTGTGAAGAGTGAGGCACCTACGGTCGCGCCTTGGATGACGGGATACAACTTGCACATTGCCTGCCCAAACCGCCATCCTGAGTGGAGGAGAAAAAAAAAACAGCAAAGTTTTACTTTCATGTTTCAAGGTCTCTAACGATCACTTTCGGCAGCGATGGAAGAAGCTGATACCGGAAAGGGCTCATCACACATGTATGAAGTCTCTGATGAGAGACATGATAAGAAACACCCGGAGTCCTAGACACATGCATCTTACGGTCTCTGAGGGATCACCTGAGGTTACATCGAAAAGTTGCTGAAATTCATATTAAAAGATCTGAGATATAAACTACTGGTGTAATAAGTGAAACGGAAGGAACTTTGTCTATTGATTTCTTTTTTTACATTTGTTTCTCTCAAATTTCTCTCGGGCTCTTCATTTTCCAGATTTCTTTCTGGTCACGTATTCCAAATTTTGCATGTCAAGCTAAAAAAAACTGATAATTATGGCAATAGTCAGTATCAATAAAGAAAAACTGGCCATTGAGGCATGATGAAATTCCATGGAGTCAAGTCATGACAACGTCCTGGCCGGCATGTATAGACTGCGAATTCTTACAATCTCGTCTTTTCAAGTATGCTTAACCCCTTGTATGGTGACTCCTACTTTCCACGATAGCACATCACTGATTTAGTTCTTTCAGCGACGCTGCAGGTAGAGAAACGTATCAGACGACACCTCGGCGCCAACGTCTGCTGAGATAGCAGAAAACGAGGCCATGTTTCAAAAGGACAGTCAACACCTACTCGTCATTGGTACTTAATTCAATCTTTCATTCTTTTTTAACAAAGCCACACAGACTGATTCTGTCGCTTTGTGTATCTGGTTTTGTGTTGGACAGCGTTTCAGTGAGTCCCCACAGCTAAAAAAAATTAACTGCTACGAATGTGCCAATTTGGCCAACAAGCCAACGCGGCCGGAAATTTTGCTATTTCAAGAAACGGCTGGAGTAGGCGATAACGTCCTGTAGTCGTCATACTAAGAGATAACGAGCAGTGTGTGTGTGTATTGAGTATTGGCGAAACGTAGCGAATCGACGTTTTTCACTGACGGTGGCTTACGGCGTGGTCACGCGCAGGAAGAACCCTAGATTATGACGATGTTGATTGCCATGACGGTAATTATCTCCATGAAAAAAGGCTTTTTCATGGAGATACTGTTTTGCTTGCGTTTGGTGTTTGTGTGTATGTATGTGTCACCGGACACTTAAAGTCACTATAACTGTAGAACCTGTACATGGATTGTAATGATTTTTGGTATGTGGGTGGGTGTTAGGAGGAGGAAGGTCAAGGTCGATTTTGGGCCCCCTGGCATGTGTGACTGGAACTGCAATGACGTATTTGTTAAAATCTTCAATGTAGAAGAACTGAAGAGTGGATCGACAGATCGTCATGTTCTTTGGTACACAGGTAGGTTAGACCAAGTTGTACACACTTGAGTGCAAACTATGCAAATGAGACCGAATTTGCATAAGTAAGGAGGTAAATCGTTTGCATGGGTGTCGTCGGATGCTTAAAGTCAGTATAACTGTAGAACGTGTAAATGGATTGTAATGATATTTGGTATGTGGGTATGCGCTGGGAGGAGAATGGTCAAGGTCGATTTTGGGCCCCCTGGTTTGTGTCCCTGGAACTGCAATGGCCTATTTGTAAACTGGTAAAGGGGTATAACTGAAGAGAGGAACAACAGATTTTCATGTTATTTGGTACGCAGGTAGGTTGGACAGAGATGTACACACTGAAGTGCAAATCATGCAAAGTTAGTGTGTTTTCGTGCGTGTGCGCGTGTGTGTATGAATTGGTCACCGTGTGTGTATGTGTCACCGAATGCGTAAAATCAGCATAACTATAGAACGTGTAGATGAATTGTAATGATATTTGTTATGTGGGTAGGTGTGGGGAGGAGAAAGGTCAAGGTCGATTTTGGGCCCTCTGGTATGTGTCACTAGAACTGTAATGGCGTATTTGTCAAAATCTTCAAAGGAGAATAACTGAAGAAAGGAGCGACAGATTTTCATGTTATTTACTTGGCAGGTAGCTTAGAGAGGGTTGTATACAATGAAGTGCAAATTATGCAAATTGGACTTAAGTTGCCTAAGTAATGGGGAAATCTATATTTGCAGTTTTGGCCATTGTAGCACTACTAACAGCTGTTACTAGCTATTGATAGCGAAAGTGGGTCACTGTGGAACCTGAGCCCCCAACATGTGGCCGGGGGTCATACCATTGAGCGATATAGAATGGGGGGAACAGGTTTAATAAAAAAAAGTTTCATGGAGATTTTGGGTCCTAAGACTCTTGTTGAAGATGATTTGAGGATGCACGTTATGACGTCTTCGACCTCAGTTATAGTCTCATCGCCCTAAACCTTTGAAGGTATATTATTTCTGTGGAATACATAGAATTCTAAAATCAAAACGGGCCAACGTTAACATTCAATGGAGGACAAATTGATACTGTTTGCAGTAGAAAATACCGGGTTGTTTGTTGTCAGTTTATCTTGAAATGCATCGCTTTCCAGGAAGATATCGTACACGTAGAGTATCATGTAGTTGCTGCAAACCAAACTTCTAGGATAATAGCTGTACAATCCTGTTGTTTTTGATTGCTCAGTAAGAGAGATTCGTCGACGAAGGTGAATGCTATATGCAGAAGATGAGGGTGAAGTGGACAACATCGTACGCGTGGGCGGACGCGCGTCCTTGTAGGATGTGGAAGCGGGTTGTGCCTCATCACAAACCGGCAATTGAACCGCAACACCGCCCTTTCATCCGGACAGGATGTTGGATATATATTGCGGAAGGAATCCTTTAACATTTTCCATCCGTCCGCCGGAAACCTGGTTGATCTTTGTGCAGATCATATAAAAGCATTATTATGGAGAATATTGGCATGAGATATTTATAAATCGTCAAAGATGTTCAGGACATTTAGAATATTAGATAAAAGATCTCATAGCGCACAGTAGAAAACTCCCCGCGATTTAAATCGCCCTTCCCCTTAGTTTAAATGAACAAGATGAAATCAATGTTCACCCCATTTTCAGGCGTAACACGTTGTACACGTTGTTTCCCAAAAGAAACCTCCCCCCAACACTTGATTGGGCGTTAAAACCAGGATTTTAAAAGAATCAGCTTGTCTCTGTGTAATATAGGGCATGTACAGTTTGATTGACAGGGAACTTTACATCGCCGGTAAATGAGTGATCCTGGTATTACTTAGCTATTACTGCGGAATGAGGCCACCTCTATGTCTGACGTATATTTCCACAACCCCGGGGACCTACACGTGACACGGCACGGTAAAGAGCAGGGAGGATCCGAACCAATCCTTCTAGAAGGGCAGCCACATGTACCTTGTGAATGACCTAAGAGTTTTGGGAGTCGGTGACATTTTCTGACATTTATACAAGATCTCCTGAACATGATTCTCATAAGTCTCTACTGATATGGTTAATATCCATGGAAATTTGTAAATCCTGTACAAAGCCAACCAAATGTAAGAAACGCGTCAAAGACTTGGTTATTCTAAGAGGAAAGTACTTAGGCTGAAGGGAATGCCAGTCGGCTATTTCCAGTAATACTGTGATATATGTTAAACCGTAATCTATGGATATACAGTTTTGTGTGAGGTTACGACATAAGGTTTTAAGTAGGCGTTTGACGTGGGCAATCCCAGCGCCATTTTGCGTCATAAACCCTAATCGAAAAGTAATATTGCCGTCTTATCGGGACAGAATGGCGGAAAAGTAAAAAGACGTGCTTCCGATTCCTCACCTCTTTAAGTGTATGATTTGCAGGGTAGTTTGGCACGGCATATAAAGATCACAGGAATGTTTAACATCTCAGTAAAAGCATATTTCCATAGCAATGCATACGGAATCCTACATAACAACAAGGACATTATATAGAAGCAGTAAAGGTCACAAAACAAGCAAACAACATCCACGCCTTCTTCCGTCCTCAGAGTACTGGCCGTTGCCCTTTTAAACTAGCCAGACCGGATCCTACTTGATCTTTGCTGTGCCGTGTCACATGTCATGTGCACAGGTTTTGATCTTCTGACCTAGCGAAAAATACGCCAAGACTATATGCATAGCATAATGCCCCGGTAATAAGGTAGTGTCGCGATTATCCATGAACTGCGATGTAAAGCTTCTTAATCCATCAAACCCGCACAGACCCAATTAAACTGCTGGAAAGAAATTGATTGATCGAACATCTTTGACAAATGCTACACGGTGATTTACAAAGCCATAGAGCGACATAAAAACGCAGCCTCTCCCAGAGTTAAGAGATCGTAAAACACCGTCAATCCTGAAATGTTTCCGTTGGTTTTGGTTTTATTTTCACGGATTTCCTTGTATTTCTCCACTGTGAAATCATAAAACCGCGAATATGTGTATTAGTGTACAGTATTGCTTCAACCGCGAAAAGAATTAAACACTTGAAAACACTCCTTTCGACTCGTACCGCCAAATTAAATCACCGCGAAAATAGATAAATTTACATTACACAATACAACTTTGACAGAAATGGATTCTCAATATTGATATTCTTGTCTGTAGGACTGGAAGGGTCGCAAAGCAGTGTGGGTAAGGGAGTGAAGCCTGCCATCTCTGATTACCTTGTTGTGATTTGCTCGTTTTGTTCACATGGATCATCAGGGACGTTGATACAAATTGCACATGCGTCACCAATTTGTCAGTAGTCATTTTGTTTTGATAACAGCACGTCATTAATGAATAAGCTTGTTTCAACCAAAGGCAAGTGACTTTGAAGTCGACTAGGAAAAATCATCGAAGCGTACTTTGAAGTCGTAACCTGCAGGTAGAATGGCTACAGATCTGAGGCTTATACTCGCAAACGCGTATGGCTTTGAAGCTCGAGTCGTCATTGGTAAAAACCTTGAAATGAAACTTGAAAGAAAGTCCACTTGAAAGAAAGTCCTAAGTAACTCAAAAGTACAAAGAAATGAAGCATATAAGCAATTTGCAAGTAGAACCGCAATTATCTATTTTTTCAGGTACACTCCTAAAAGAATGTTATGATTTTGCGTCTCCTTGGCAAGTGTCCAAACAGATAATACAACTGACCATCAAAGAGTTAGAAAAATACAAAAGTACATGCAACTTCCAATAGTGAAAAGCATGTGAATCATAGTGCGAGTTTCACCCAAGCCGAATGCTGAGGCACGTTTTGTCAGCTGTAGTCCCAGCTTGTAATCTTTGTCACCTCCTGAAGGAGTATTGCGTGTAAATAGAGTTGTGATTCATTACTTTATTAGTACGGAGAGCGAGAAGGGGGAAGCTGCAGTCACGACGGCACCAGAGGATGTAAACATCAAACAGTCGAGGATGAACACCAGGTTTAAGACAGTCCGGTTGATAGGAGTGAAAATATCACTCATGTTGCCGCACATCCTGAGGATAATGATGGCCACCTTTATTGTAGGTCTAACGTGTGATTTCGAGAAACGAACCCGGGAATGCATTAGGCTGTTGAAAACGAAGATTGCCAGCGGCCTACAAAATTGGCGGACAAAAAACAAGCTATACTTTAACTGGGTGGATGGAAAGGGAATAAAGCAGTAGATGGTAATTACGTAAGTGGGACAACTAAGGAAGGATTCATGCAAGTCTGTTTGATACACCCAGACAGGAGCCCTACATGCAGCATGCAAGTCGACATCTTTGATCTTTGCTTAACCTATCCTGACGCCACTGGTTGCTTCATTAATTGCGGCTTACCCAAAGTTCTCACAGATGTTAAAGGAACATGGTAGCACTGTTATGAACTTCTCACTCACAAAACACACCGGTTACAAAGAAATCGATTTTGAATATAAAAGTTGACATCTGCACTTGACAAACGCTTTGGTTATGTGTAGCTGTTGCATATCATTGCATGCTGCACTTCAACTTCGTGGTTTGAAAGTGGAAAAACACATTTGACTGCCAATGTAATATCACATGCTGAATTGTACCGTCACACTGGAAGAAAAGGTCGCCCAAAAATGTCAATCTTGCTTGCCATCACCATATAAAATTTACAGCATATGACATTTATTTGCTAGTGCCAATATGTCTTTATACTAGCTATGCATGTATTAAGAGGGACATATCTAACCGATTCGTTCCAGGTTTATACACGGTAACAGAAAGCTTCAAGTACCTTACTTTGTATTGCAATCTTTGTTTCTTAATGGTAAACCCACATGAGCACAGCTGCAGTACAAATGGGGCAATCCACAATCCCATTTGCTGCGGTGGATCAGAAGAGTTTCATTTACTTAGATTTACAAGCCAACAGAGAGCTCACGGTTATCTCAATAAAGGAAACTATAGCCAATAAAGCCTCCCTTTATCAACCTTTGCCTTTGGAAGCTTCTCGTCGGACTCATCAGCCAGGTTCTGAAGGAGCCGCCATTGTCGTTGTAATTTGCCGTGACATCGCGGTTCTAAAATTTCACCGATCGATAAATTGGATGGGATGCGGCTGACTTTGACGTTGTTCTGGTAATGCAGACATGGGTGGAGGTTAGGTCAGGTGAACGTACCCAGTGTTGCTTTATTCATCAGGCATACACATAACTTTGTTGCACAACAATTGTAAAAGGTACAAAGTATGGCATCTACTGGTACATAACTACAGTTTAATAAGGATATTCGATAACTGTCAAAGTCGCAGTGGACAAGACAAGCATGAGGATGCTGAAGTTTTTTTTAAAAATAGTATTTTTGGGTCATGATGATGCCCCGTGTTCTACGATTAAGTTGAAACCTCCCACCGGTCACTGCACTCTTCCACATTGTGATTCCACTGTGCTCCCCAGTCCTCTATGATACATAATATATGATTTCTCTATCCTTATACAATATATCTGAGCATTTTCGGTGCGTTTGACGGATCACACTTAACACAGAACGGGATAGAATGTCAGGGACCTTTCCGTAATGATTTCAGCTATACGACGTTTTATTACTATCTCTTATGCAGACCACGTTTAGTTGTAGATCACAGGGGTTAACTCAATCAGTCTACAAACGAAGAGAGTCTCTTGTCGAATCTCTGTGGAAAATCCATTGATAATGGTTTGAACTTTCCGACCGGAGACAGCGATAACGACGTCTAGTTCCATCCAAATCAGGCCCCTAAAACCGCTCCGTTAAAATTCGTCCGTACTAAAGAGCTCTTACTCTAACGTGATTCAACTTTGAACGACCGGAATATGCCAGGTAGTGGTCGTTAAACACACCAGTAATGAAACAGAGGTTGCTTCTCCCCATTCAATTGCGCACGACCTTAATGTAGCATGAACTTGTCCATACCAAGCCTCTGTATTAGTTGGTCGTTACTTGACACGATTAAACTTTGAACGACCTTTATATGGCAAGTATTAGTCGTTAAACTCTTCAGTAATGAAACAGCTGTTGCTTTAGTCGATTCGATTTGTACGGCATTGATTAGCACACACACACGCGCGCGCGCCCATACACACACACACACACACACACACACACACCACACACACACACACACACACACACACACACACACACACACACACACACACACACATAAAGCACACACACACATACACACACACACCTAAAACACACACACACACATGCACACACATATACACACGCACACACACACACAAACACAGACACATAGAAACACACTCACTCACTCACTCACTCACTCACTCACTCACTCACTCACTCTCTCTCTGTGATGTGTTATCCTACCTTTGCCTCTCTGTAAGTGTACATGCACGTAACATAAATTAAGGCCTGCTCCGTGCCGTTAAGTTACACAAAGTCTGCAACCTATCAGACTTGCCGGTTTTACGATCTCATCAGCACAACGTAGTAATTCCTCGGGCTAACGATGTTTTTCCTTGACATATCCCCCTAGACCTCAGTTCATCACATCTCAGGCAGTCAAATCGTTAAAATCAGACAAGCAATCTACCGCCTTCACGCTAAAGATCGTAAATCGCTGAGGTTGTATTCATTAGTTGTTACCACTTTTCAGTTTTCCTCGCCCGGCAAAGGTTGTCGTCACACCTCAACGCTCTTATTAGCAAAGCTTCATCGGACACGTAATTCCTCCGTGTCAGATGGACAAGCTACAACACTTGTGAATGTGCCAACAGGCCTGCTGGTAAATATATGCCTAACTTTGCTCCAGCTGGTTGATTGATTATAGCTTCCATCTGCTCAGACTTTGGTGTAAGCACCCCCCCTCGTTGTGATAGAGTAGAGACAAACTTTTAAACTTATTGTGGAGAAGTGATCAAATGTGTGAGTGTGCGTCTCTCCTTCCTCTCTATACGTCTGTGTGTAACCCTCTGTCTCTTTGTCTGTCTCTGTCTGTCTATCTCTATCTGTCCCAAACTCATCCATCTTGTTTTATACGATGGAAAATGACGCAAATAACTTCATTAATAGAAGTACACATCTATACTTATTACATACCACTACTGTGCAAAACTGACAGTAGAAGTAGTACCGTGCACTTGCGAACATTTTTCAGACGACCGTGGGCAGAGGACCTCGCCCTTGAAGACGTCGGTAAAAATCCCACCGGAGAATCATCTGTGCTCTGACGTATGACTGTTGAAAGCGGATATTGCAAATCTCCCATCCGTGGATATCAATTTGACGGGGGCATTCTTCCGAGCAATAACAAATGAAACGGATTAAGTGTTGCTTTCATGATTTCTGTGGAGCACAAGTCTCGGATCAGTGCCCGGGGGAGGCAAACCGTTTCCGGTAAGGGGGTGGTTATAACTCGTTTGGAGTCGTATCGTTCCTAAAATGTTCCGTGACTGTTCACGATGTCTTATGTAAGTTACAAAGGTTTCCAGCGAACTAAGATTGGATTTGACTTTTGTTGCTTTTTGCTACGCATGTGTAAGTCCCCCAACACTTTGCTTGAGTTTTTACGTCAGTACGTATCGTATCACGTACAGAATTTCTGTAACGAGTTTACATAGTGCAAGGCCAAGACGCCACTAGACTCGGAACTACTTACTCAGTTGTAACTTCATAATTATGGGTTATACGAGTAGGACTGGGACAGCATCTGTTGTCCCTTAATCAGAAACATCATGATTGAGACAAGCTTGACTGACTGAGAGTGAGGACTAATTGACCCAAGCAGGAGTTACGAATTCGAAGGCGGTATGGGAAATGTCCTATCCCATTTTGACGGAATAGTCTTGAGAAAGGCGTCCGAAACTGCAAACTTCATCAGAGTCGAATGGCCATGAAATAGGACACGTGACCCTACGGGTACATGACATCAGCAATGGGTCACATGAGCCTGGAAGTTTGTATCGCCCCCCGTCTGTGCTGATGACTCATGAGAATCTGCAAAACTTTCTGTAGGCTGACATTTCAGAAAGAACAAGGACGTTTGAAAGTAACGACTATGAAATATTCCTTTTCATATCACGTTCTCACACCTGGCATTTTTTATTGCCTACCCCATGGGTCGATCGGGAAAAGTATATATTCTTACAACTGGACTTAGTTTTATCATTTTTCAAAAGAGTGACATATGGCCATAACTGCAGGAAATGATATTGCTTTCGGTCGTAGTGTTGCGGAGGAGTATTTTACGAACCAGAAACCATAGCATTTTAGTACTTATTATGACAGGATTCGTGCCTTCTAGACGGTCATAAGGTGTTTTTTTTTGTAATAACCATGTAAAAACGAACTTCAGGCAGTACTTTGAAACTTACTTTCATGTCAGATAAACGCATCCATAAAACTCACTGATAAATGGTATGTTCGTAAATGATGGAGCTCGAATAGCTTCGGAAGGTACAGTATACTGGGAAAGGAAAGCAACAGAATATGTCAACAAATTGCCAATGTTACATAATATAGCAGTAAAAATGCTCTCGGCATATGTAGGTATGCTGCAGAGGGCTTGAATGTGTGCTTAGGTCAGTGAGCTTATAGGCTACGGCATCTTTTTATGGTCTGCCTGTTTGTGTTGGGATGTGTCCGTAGATGTTTGAATACGCTGTCAGTAGAAGGGCAGGAAGTCAGTGAGTGGGAAGATGACTGAAAATGTCAGACTTGCTGGAGTAGCAGGAAGTAGAGGTCAGAGGTGATAACAGACATGACAGGCCAGGTCATTAGGGTCAATGGAAGAGCTGTATTGTTATCTCCATGAAAAAAGGCTTTTTCATGGAGATACTGTTTTGCTTGCGTTTGGTGTTTGTGTGTATGTATGTGTCACCGGACACTTAAAGTCACCATAACTGTAGAACCTGTACATGGATTGTAATTATTTTTGGTATGTGGGTGGGTGTTAGGAGGAGGAAGGTCAAGGTCGATCTTGGGCCCCCTGGCATGTGTGACTGGAACTGCAATGGCGTATTTGTTAAAATCTTCAATGTAGAAGAACTGAAGAGTGGATCGACAGATCGTCATGTTCTTTGGTACACAGGTAGGTTAGACCAAGTTGTACACACTTAAGTGCAAACTATGCAAATGAGACCGAATTTGCATAAGTAAGGAGGTAAATCGTTTGCATGGGTGTCGTCGGATGCTTAAAGTCAGCATAACTGTAGAACGTGTAAATGGATTGTAATGATATTTGGTATGTGGGTATGCGCTGGGAGGAGAATGGTCAAGGTCGATTTTGGGCCCCCTGGTTTGTGTCCCTGGAACTGCAATGGCCTATTTGTAAAAATGTTCTAAAGGGGTATAACTGAAGAGAGGAACAACAGATTTTCATGTTATTTGGTACGCAGGTAGGTTGGACAGAGATGTACACACTGAAGTGCAAATCATGCAAAGTTAGTGTGTTTGCGTGCGTGTGCGCGTGTGTGTATGAATTGGTCACCGTGTGTGTATGTATGTGTCACCGAATGCGTAAAATCAGCATAACTATAGAACGTGTAGATGAATTGTAATGATATTTGTTATGTGGGTAGGTGTGGGGAGGAGAAAGGTCAAGGTCGATTTTGGGCCCTCTGGTATGTGTTACTGGAACTGTAATGGCGTATTTGTCAAAATCTTCAAAGGAGAATAACTGAAGAAAGGAGCGACAGATTTTCATGTTATTTACTTGGCAGGTAGCTTAGAGAGGGTTGTATACAATGAAGTGCAAATTATGCAAATTGGACTTAAGTTGCCTAAGTAATGGGGAAATCTATATTTGCAGTTTTGGCCATTGTAGCACTACCAACAGCTGTTACTAGCTATTGATAGCGAAAGTGGGTCACTGTGGAACCTGAGCCCCCAACATGTGGCCGGGGGTCATACCATTGAGCGATATAGAATGGGGGGAACAGGTTTAATAAAAAAAATGTTTCATGGAGTTTGGGTCCTAAGACTCTTGTTTTTGCTCTGTTTGTCTGTGTTTTCACGGGTATATATTTTCCATAGACACGTTCACCGCAGAGTGACAGGAAGTCATCAATGGGCGCATTTAATGTTAATCAAAACCGTATTTGCCTACTTAATGCATTACAGTTAAACAAGACATACGAGAAACTCTCAAACTAGCGCACAGGGGTGCATGGAAAGGATAGGAAGCAAGCAAAGTCTAAAACTTCGAACAGAACTATAATAATAATAATAGGGCAACTGTGCCAAGAACAGCTTTGATATCCGGTGGGATGAATATGTAATAGGAAATATTTTCTAATTACCTGTATAATCTATCCCTGCGACGTCTGAAATTATATCAAGCGACCTGACATAGCAGCCTGTTGTGAGGGGGAATTGTAACACTCACGCTCATGTAATGAACAATTAGACCTTTACTCCACTTGTGACACAGATGGGGACCTATGCACAGTAGAAGTCGTCTCCATCCTTCATTTACATAGAAATAACTTGAAGCATGGTTAAACACCATAATCCGCTGGAGTATTGCATTTGATAGCGGGTTTTTGTATTTACAAAAGGTAATATCATTTCATCGAAATTCAAAGAAAAAGAATTCTGAGGTGAAATGTGATATTTGTGAACAGGCCGGAAAAAAGAGATAAGGTATATTTTTGACGTTAAACTAAACAATGTTTCAAAGCATATCCGTCCTTTTCAAAGCTATAGGGTCTAACCCTGGCTAACTCAGACTTGTGTACTTAATTCTTCTCTCTGTGATGGTGGTGCTAAGGGGTTTTGCCCTACTCCTTTGGTACAATTCTTCATTTGTCATTCTCTTTATGTTATGTCATACATCCTTCGGAGGCAACGTTGTTGGAAGCCACCACGCTTTCTTTTCATTAACCTTGACTATAGGGTCTCAAGTTACAGGGTTTATCAAGATGAATGTGAAATATCCCCCACCCCGGCTCACCGCCACGTTTCAAAAGGTTATCCCGTTCTTATCATGACCAATTTGTTCACGGCTTCTGAACAGTCGATGTCGCCAATGGTGAACAGGTGATGATTTAAGCCTAATGTAATGAGAAAAGTGACCCCGTTGAGACGTGAAATTGGATCCAATGATAAACCGAGACGACGCGATTTATCTTCGGCGTATGAATGGGTGTTCTGCTGAGGTTTGGCGTGGGGTTCATCACGTTGTCTTTCTCTACTCAGCAGGACATTTTTCTCTCTCCAACATTACAACAATTGCAAGTTAACTTTGTTCAAGATTAAGTTCAGATCACGAATTTCGATCTTTAAGCATACCTTAAACCCTTGAAAATCCTTCTTTTCCTTGAAAATTCTGGCCAAATCTGGAGCCTTGTTGGGTTAGACAGCACAGGTAGGGTCTAAGCTCTCCCATTTTGGTAAAAATTTGTACAGTTCAGCAGTTTAGTTCGCGTCAGGACATGTGTGAGTAGTTGGGTCCTCCAGGCCCTGATCGGATATATACTAATCAGAGAAAACTGGTAGGTAGGGTTTCTGCACTGATTTCGAATTTTCTGGGAGTAAGAGCTGGTCAATACCCTTTTTTCTTTCCATCGTTATGAAACAGACCCTTCTGACTTTCAGGTGCAGCAGAATTTTTAAGATTAACATTTTGGTTAGTACTTATGTTTTAGGGCCTCTTAACGTGCTTTCCTATGGGAAGCAGTCACTGTAGCATCTGCCCTATAAGTGGTCAACATTTAGACAACTGGCTACCTTTTTTTTTAAATTCATGTGAGAAAACAAATTACAGACGTAGTGGTGGCGCACCCTTTTACTTAACCAGAGGCTGTCCTGTGTCGATCCATGCCCCAGAAACAGGGACATGGCCTGGCCCACCCACTCAATGATGACGTAAATCACGAGCCATTAGAGGGCACAGGAAGCCATTCACCTTTGGCGGGTAGAAAGACCTTTATCGATGTATTGAACCAAAGCACTGCTTCGTAAATCCGTTTCATCTGTCATACACTTTGTGGCGTTAGTTCTGTCCACACGGGCATCAACAGCCTCAAAACAATGAAAAGGCAACCAGCTAGTTGGGTTAAATTCATCACACACACAAACATGCGGTTTACGGACATGTCCGCTTTATAAGATTATAACTTCGCTAAACTAAGAGAGTCCATTTCTGGAAACACGCGTCCTCAAGGTCACGTGACAGTAGGTCATTCATTCTGAAGAAGGCCATTGCAGTCCTCTTTCATTGGATCGAAAGCTTACCATTCCATTCTCTTACCACCTACACAGATTATGTTTCTGTTGCAGATGGCCATTTGTTTGTTTGTTTATATAGTTACCAACATGTTGATGAGTTTGCATCAAGGAATGCAAGGAAACAAACAAACATACAAACAAACAAAGAAAGAAAGCAAACAAACCTGTGAGTAAGTTGTCGACCAGGGTGACAGGCAGACAGAGCAACATGACCAGCAGGTCACTCACGGCCAGGTTCACGATGAAGTAGTTGGTGACAGTGCGCATGCTCCGGTCCTTGATGACGACGACGCAGACCAGCATGTTGCCCGTGACGCCCAGGACGAAGACGATGACGTAGAACGCCGTAAAGATGGCGGCCACCAACGGAGAGTGCTTCATGGTGGGGATGTTGTCCATGACGTCACCAGTAACGGTCGTATTGTTGACGAATTGGTCCATGGCTGGAACAGCCTCTACGTCTTATGGCAAATCTGTGTAAAATACATTAAATGTATCATAGCTCAACAATCTTCTTTCAACCGGGACGGAGGGCGATACCTACTTCTCGGCCCCTTTGACCTATTACGTCACGTTCCCGAAAGCTCACGCGTGCCATCTAGACCGGCCACACGAAGAATAAAAACATTCAACAAACAGCAACAGTAATTTGTGGTGGCTATCTACGTATTTTCATGGTAATGAATGAGGACTCCCCCAACATAAAAAAAAAAAAATCACACATCTACTTCCCCTGTTGCGGTCGATAAATATGATACTTCACACAATATAGCATAGCTGATACTTAATCTACCCTTCTCCTTGTCGACCTACATTTTTACGCCGCCTCAACGTTGGCGGCTGAATAAGCCTAAAGCAGGGAGAAGCTTAAGGTTCAACAGAAGTGGGTGAAAATAGGATCACTGTACGCCGGTTGTGCGGTTAACCATTGACCTGTAGCAAATCCGCAGCTGAATTAAGATTACAGACAATCTAGGGTGCAACTCGCCCCTGTCACCGGTCTGAACTAAACCCACTTTGCTGTGGTAAGACTAAACCACTGGTCTTGCCGCTGAGGGACTGGACAGGTTTTCGAGAAGCGGACCGACTGGTGTCACATTCCCACTGAGGTGCGTAATGGCGCAAACAGAGGCTAACTTTAAACACGCGCTGAGGCTATCGGGGACTCTCGAAGCTATCGTGGGCTGGATTTTCACGATATCGGGGAAAAACATTCGAATGGCCCCAACATTCCTTTTTGGACGGCGAGAAAAGCTGTCGCCGTCCCGAAATCGCGTGTAAAGTGGGCAACTAACGGCGATAATTTAGTCTCCCTTAAAAGTTATCAATCTTTCTTCGTTTGAAAAGATAAACAGGAGAACATTACAGTGGTTTCACACATTAGGAAGTTTGCATTCTGTTGGTAGCATAGAAAAATCAATCGTTATGTAACGAAATGGAATAACGGAGAAGCACAACGGACAAAGGCCGTCTATGATATGAACTTTATATCATACACTCCACATGAGGGGACGGGCTATTTTAGAAGCTTTTCTTCACTGTAATCACACGTTTCACACGTAGGCCATGCAATTATTTTCTTATTCTATATTTAGACGACCTATCCAGCAGGTGGTATGTCATAATTGAGATCGTCTTCATCATGGGAATGAAAATTATCTACGGCCGTAGAAGCTCGGGCATGTCGATGATTAGTGGGGTCGTGTGGCGTAACGGCTGGGTTTTCGGCCCAGAACCTAGCGGTACGGTCCCGGGTTCAAATCCCCTGACGCTACCGATGGTGTATCCTTGGGGAAAATGCACTTTACACGACTTTCCTCACTCCACCCAAGTGTAAAAATGGGTATATTATGTGTGCGGGTCACGACACCAGCAATAGCTGCCTGTGTTCCGGGTGTATTGCACTGTTGCAAGCCTAATAAATTCAAAATTAAATCAAATCAATGAATAATCTATAACAACTTACGTTTCAACATCTCTGGACGCTACGAGGGATTTGTTTGATATAGATGGCACTTTTGGAGACTGTAAAAAATCTTTATGCATCGGATTCGCAAAATTCACCAACGTAAAGATAACTTCATCTCCTCATCTCAATAACATGATGACCCAAAGTCTGAGTTTTATCATTTATGTAAGGAAGGTGGCACAACGTAGAATTCAATATGTCGGTGTTTGGTACAAGTTTAAACGCATTACTTCAGATGAAAAGCGAATGTTTCATTTCTTGAAAAAACAAACAGTTTGAGATAAATGATTCAATTACGGTCATCGTTTGAGTGTTAATGGAAAAGCAAATTGGCATTCTTTTGAAGTAAAAGAGATCACAGAGGCTTCTTTCTTTTATAACTTATACATACATCAACTGTGTTTCATCTGCTTTGAGAAAAACAAGTGTCAGAGTGTTTTTTTGTTTTTTTTTTCAAAGAAAAATTAAAAGCATTTTTTTCCCAATACGGTGTATAAAGAAGGAGGCGTAAGATCTGGTTTCAGACAAGAGATATGATTAATTTCTGTAAGTGTTGACGTGAAGGTGTGATAACATCTTTTTCACATTATAAAAGGGTAAAAAAATGTTTTGTTCGTCAATCATATATATAACATAAAAGACGTATGACCTAGTTAAGGACAATAGATATAACTTGGTATACCGTCAGTTTCTGGGCGTCAGGGTATAACTACATGAGGAATGTATTGTTCTCCAATGACTTATATAAACTGAAGGGCGTATAACCTAGCTAAAGACGGGTAATAGGCAGTATAATTTCTATACATTAAATCTCGAAGGAGAAAAGGCCACTTACTGGTGATCTCTCATTTCTAAGGGCATAATAGATTAATATTCATAATGTGATTATCTGGTTTGGTGTGCGTCAGCGGTTTGGATGAAATCACCGATAATTTGTCATATCAAATTGCCATCAAAACATGTCATGACGTGGTACCTACATAGTGGACGATAATGAGTTCGGTCATTTTTTATCGGCGTTAATCTAATTAAGAGGTATTAGTGGTCTTCGGCTGGGCAAATCGAGAAGGCGGTGGTAGCTACGCTCTGAGCAGATGTTAGGGTGTAAAATTACAACGTTTTTGAACCTTTAACACTGAAGTAGCCGTCCGTCACTCCATTTTCTATTAGTTACGGAGTTAGGTAGCAGGGAGAAGGTTACACTGAAGCCATGTAGACGTCAGAAAAGTTACGAGCTTTGACACAACATCTGCTTGGAGATAGGGTGATAGCAACATTCCAAAACTCACTGTGGTATGTTTTGTATTCACGGCTGGTTGTTGCATGCAGCACACAACGTTAACATGATTCTGGCAATTTTATCTGCAAGTTGCAGCGCTGTCGGCTTTGTATGGACCCGGCAATTTCCCACATGTACGGCCTTGGTAACGACTGTAATCAAATAACTCGGTAAAATCAGTCCATTGCAATCTCGAACCTTTGAAAAAGGAAACCACGTCTTCCTTTGAGCATTGAGAAACCTACTCTACATTCAATGTACGTCGGTAAAGAACCTTCTTGTGACCAAATCTTAGAAGATGTTTGTTCGATTTTGATTTTATAGACTAGCGTTATGTTGAAACGTCTTTTTCACCAGAATGAAGTGTAGAAATACTGGTAGTGGGGATGGTAAAACATTGGCCTCGCTAACAGCAAGACTTCGTGCACGAATCCAGAATGTACTTCTTGCTTCTTAATTGTTATCTTTGCTCTCGGGAATGTATTTTGTCTGGCTAAAAAGCTACAGAGGAAATTACGGTGTCCCTGAAACGGGGGCCTTTGGCTCGGCAGCCTTTGGACCGAGTATTGGTGAACTATCCAGTGTAACGTAAGTTGTCAGTATCATTTTGAAACTGAAATGCAAAGGAGACTGAACTCTGCGAAGCGTTAATAAAGGCAATTTGCAGTGGAACTCTTTCCTTTGACATCTACATGTACGGCTGAGAAAATAGATGCACTTCTTGATTGTCAGTGAAGTTAGGGTGGTCTGCCGTGCATCGAAGCAAACTTTACGGCGCCAGAATTGCAGACCAATAAATATAATACGCTTCCAAATGTCATTGTAGACATATCACGGAGCCACTAGTAAATAATAAAACTTAACGTCTGACTAAACATGGCGCCGTCGTCCTTGCAATAGATCTTACTCTAGCAAGACATTCAGAAATGGCAGCTTTCACCCACTTCAATGGATTCTCAATGCTTATATTTTTCCGTGCTTCGATTGAAGCATAACTGCCACAAGACTAGCCTCAAGTAAGCTGTAAGTTGATTACAAAGGAGTGAATATTTCATGTGAAACACGATAGTAACTCATTCCAGAGCATTGCCTGAATCTGTATTTTTGACACCAATCCTAGTTTTGACCAAGGAGGTTAAATTTACAATATTAAATATACAATAAATATGTATATTTGACCTCCTTGTTTTGACAAAGGAGTGAAGATTGCACGTGCAATGGTACCCAGTGCCAGAGATACATTGCCTGAATCTGTATCTATGATATCAATGTGACTCCTAGTTTTGAAAGAGTAGAAGATGAAGTGCCCCGCTGTTGCTATCAGGGAAGGGTTCTGTTTTTACGTTAATAGAAGGGTAGCTTTCTCCTTGTCCACGGGGAAATCAAAATATATTTTGGTGACTTTTCATGTCAACTCTACTGTTCCCTCTACTTTGACACATTTTGAACAGTACTAATCAATCGTATGTTGATCCAGCAAGGACATACATACATACATACATACATACATACATACATACATACATACATACATACATACATACATACATACATACATACATACATACGTGCACGGCTGGAATAATTCAAAAGGATGATAGATGTGAAAACAGGTGGTGACTTTTCATGTCAACTCCACTCTTCCGGCTGCTTTGGCACATTTTGAACAGTACCAATCAACCGTATGTATGATCCAGCAAGGGCATACATACACGACTAGAATAATTGCAAAGGATGATAGATGTGAAAACAGATAGTGACTTTTCACGTCAACTCCACTCTTAAGCTTCCAGCGTACATTTTGATTAGTACCGATCGATGCAGTGTATGATCCAGCAAGGACATACATACATACATACACGTTGGAAATAATTGAAAAGGATGATGGATGTGAAAACAGGAAGGCAAGGCGGTTAGATATCGCCAGTAATCTGATGAACCAGCCATAAGGCCCGGCATGCGTTGTGGGTGATGCCTTCGGCCGGCGCATCGCGAGCACAAATGCGGAACCCTATTCTCCAAGCAGAGGTTTCGGTCGAGTGGGCTAGGAGTGTCCGGGATTTTTGACGTTACTCTCCCGAAGTTCTAGCCCACTCGACCGACAACTCCTGCTTGGAGAATACCGGAACCCCGCGATGTGGCCCTGAAGCGTCAGAATGCTAAGCAGCGCACGTAGAGAGAAATATAAATCTTGGAGGGCGTAAATATTGAACCCCTGCACCTGAAGTTGTAACGCACAAGCTGTCGTCTGTTGTCAAATAATTGCCAGGCACCCAGTTTAACATTGACATAGAAAATTGACTTAAACGCGTATTGCGCTGCGTAACGAATTTCATTGAGTCAATATACGACACCATTACTTTGTATGAATGCGTAGATATGAGATGTTTCTTCATTCCGACTAGCGTGTTTTTATAGGTACCACCGGTTTTTTTAATGCTGTTTGTAAAATGATTGTTAGAGATATGAAATAATATGACGCGACTGTCTGCGATTATGACTGTATGTCAATGATGTGAATATTTTGTTATTCAAAATATTTTTGTTTTTGCCGCAAATCCCTTACATTGAGTACCTTAAGATAACAAACGTACGGCTTGTAGTTATGATTGCTTTTAATTTTAACTCCGGCAAGATTTCATCACGCGAACCGTTTCCCCGTCGCACATACTCGTTAGTAAACAAAAGATAAAGAAAGAGAAACACGAGGAGCCAACAATCCCCGGGAGCGCAAAATCTACAAGGAAACATGTGGTTCCAACTAGTCATGTACGCTTTCGTAGTAGGTAGTTTGGGGATAGCGCCACGCATCCGCCTGGTTGAATTGGGAACTGCTACTGCCTTGTTGGCATGGCTATCTACAAGCCACAGGCAAGGACTAGAAATGTAGATTATAGACACTAGAATACTTGTGAGGGTCGGTAGAAATCCGTGGGTGGACGCGGCATGTACCTTAGTCCTTACTTTGTGTCTGGGCCGGCACCAGTCGTTAGAAAACCGAGTCTGATGACAAATTTATTTCCGCTTTTAAGGCCGAAGACAATATCACAAGTCCTTCACTATTCACTGAAATCAGAAAATCCAAGATCAGTCGATAATGTTACAGGTTACTGGTCAACGATAGAGTTTGTATGCATATCAGTGCTTAACCCTTTCGAATGTCTGTTTTGTCCAAGATAACATATCAGTTGGCCGGCCACATCTACATCAGTGCCGGTAACGATGCCATCAGAACTGCACTCATAGAGACAATCACACGGACTTAAGACTCAAACCGTGGTAATCAACCGACGGAAAACATACCTGGTACAGACAAGCAGGACACGGAACAAGCCTACATGTGTCATAAGGCAAAGATAAAACCACAAGCAGCAAAAATACCTGACGAGCGACCGCAGCGCCACGCAGCGTTGTCTTCGTGACACCCGTCTGTTGAAGAGGTCGCCCTGATATGCGCTGCCAGATCTTGTTTCGTCCTATTTAATGAATTTGGCGTGTCATCTGTTTCGTAAAGGCTTGCGTTGGCGGCTGTGTGCGGACCACTCTCTCGACATGTGGCTATCCTGTGTGCGGGGAAGAGGGAAAAGCGTGAAGGGACGCTGGCTATCAATCACAAGGCCGCCGCTCTCGCCACCGACGGAGTCTCTCTCCAAGTGGGCGTCTTTAAAATGTTTCAAGCGGACGCAGATGCAAGGCGCCTGCGCGCAACACGGCAATGTTTTCTTCAGAAGCATAAATCGTACACTTACTGACAAGCACCGGTTCGCCAGAGAACAGAGAAGACTCCAATAGAAACAGATGCATGTAGAAGCGAGATGAAGGAAAGTACACACAAGAGTAACCATTAAGAACTACCCGATCTAAGCATTGATTTTATTGCATTGATGCTACATCCTCAGAGAGGGGTACCATTTTACAAACCGGTTCAATCCACCAAAGTCTGGTCAAACCGGTTCAATCCACCAAAGTCTGGTCAAACCGGTTCAATCCACCAAAGTCTGGTCAATCCGGTTCAATCCACCAAAGTCTGGTCAAACCGGTTCAATCCATCAAAGTCTGGTCAAACCGGTTCAATCCACCAAATCTGGTCAAACCGGTTCAATCCACCAAAGTCTAGTCAAACCGGTTCAATCCACCAAATCTGGTCAAACCGGTTCAATCCGCCAAATCTGGTCAAACCGGTTCAATCCACTAAAGTCTGGTCAAACCGGTTCAATCCACCAAAGCTTGGTTTGCACACCTGACATCGGCATTGGTTGATTTGATACTCATCTTTATTGATTTTATTGACTTTGGCCTTATTGAAGAAAATCCATCTGAGACCAAGGAGACTTCTTCAGCGACAGTCTCATGTCCCTCTCACTAGGAATGTCACAGTGGGTGAGGACCATAAGGATGAAACCATATGCGCTGCAGATCTATCTTTACGAATTAATGACTCCCCCTGAGACTGCCATCTTCCCATCGGACTTTACATAACCTCCGCGGTATGACAGCTTTCTCTGAACAGTGCCTTCTAAATATATCGTAAGACAAACGGATGAGTAGTTTCGTAAGAAAACCTTTCCAACTGGAAAATTAAGGCCATGCCACTGAACAATGATGCTGACATAAGAGCGTTAGGAACAAATCATAAGTACATCAGCTGCATAAAGCCGGCGTCACAATTCATGCGAGCATCGGCCGATTTTGTAGATCGCCGGAAGCTCGCCGAATTTCAAATTCGCCCGAGCGTCGACCGTATTTTTCGCTGAAAACCTGCCCCGTCACAAATTGAACGGAGCTCGGGCGACGTCCGTCGAACACTAATAATCATAAATTCCGCATAAGACGGTACCATGTCTTGGACACGGACGAAGTCAGAATCAACTGACCTGGTTACAAGTTCAAATTTGGACCAACTTTACTTTCTGAGTTGTGGCAAATCTGTCGGGCATGAGTGAAGTGGGTGGGCACACTGAAAATAATAACCTAAACAGGAATTTTGTCATAAACCAATCCGAATACTAGCGCAGGAGCCACAAAGTCAACAGACCAGTCGTTTAACCCCGATCCAAACATTTTCAGCAAACTGAAATCGACCGAAGCTCGGGCGAACGCCGTCCGAGCTTCGGCCGACCGTTGATAAGCCTGCCGACGCCTGGGCGTGCCTCGGCAGACAAACATAGATCTAAAATGACTCAGTAGACTTTCAACTAGTCATTTTGTGTAGGAAAAACTCAGGAAGTCAAGTCAAGCCTCAAAAGTCAAGCCCAAGTTCATTAATATATAAATTGAAACATCCAAACCAATACCAAAAAAAAACACAAGAAGTATTGTCTTCGGTGTCCACATTTTATTTATAATAAAATTGTTTCAATGAAAATTTAACTTTGCGATTGAATTGTCTTTCATTAGAAAAGTTCGGCAGCATTCTTTGACAAGTTGATATTAGTATTAGTTAATATTAAAGTATTATTTATCATCTATGTTATAAACCAAGCTGTCGTTACCTTTTATCTATAAACAAGAAGGAGTTCGGCCGGAGCCCGTCCAAGCTCCCATCGACACCAGTACAACGCTCGCCCGAAGCACGCCTTATTTTTCATGAGTCGGCCGGAACACTGACGACGGTCGGCCGATTATTGTACAAAGCCCGTGCGAGGCTCGCACGAGGCCGAAGAGTTCGGGCGACCTCCGACCGACCAAAAATCGGGTCTAAAATCCTCGGATGCCCGCCCGAATATTGACCGAGCGCTGGGCGTTGCTCGGGCGAGCTACGGGCAAACTGTTGACGAGCCGTGCGAGTTCAAAAATCGTCGCCGAGGCCTCGCTGAATTTAAGCGCAGCTTCCAGTGACCCGCGAACGTCGGCCGAGCTCCGAAAATTCGCCCGAAGCCCGTAGAATCGACAGGACGTCGGTCGTACTTCGACCGAAAATCGCCATTTGGAGCTCGCCGACAAGTCGGCCGAGCTAAATTCTTCATTTGTGACGGGGGCTTAACGGCCAGAAAAGGAGGACGTAGTGCCCAAGTGAAGAACTTATATAAGAATCCTAAAAGCTGTATATAAACTAAAATGTTCGATAAAACATGCCTGGCCTGCTGTATCGATACGCGATGGGTGACGCAATTTTCAACCTCAACAGTTAGTCATGAATATAGCCTTGAAACGATGTGATGCATCTGCTGTCTCTATCCCATCACGTAGTTGTTAGTTGTTGTTCTTACCCAAGCTACTGAAACGTTTTTGAAACCCTGACCGTTATCATCAAACGGTTCAAAGATCTAAGGCCACACTGACTTAAGCTTGATAATATGTATGACATTTGCGCGCGCATCAGCTTTCGTCCGTTTCCAAACAAATTTGACCATAGTGTAATTGTAAATCGCACCAAGAACCTGTGAAACAACTATATGCCGTAAATTGCAAAGGAATATCGGAAAGTGGATTGTAATGTCGTAGAATGCCTATCGTAACCTGATTTTAACTTACGCCTTGCACGTTAAAGATTGTATGTTTTGTGCAAGTGAAGAGTTATATAAGGGATACTGACCCTTGTGCTACAGATTTAACCATTTCACAAGTTAAGCTTCCAGCTGCAGCGTGTCACAAGAACCAGTCCAAAGTGCCAAAGGCCTACTCGGAGTGCTAAGGAGAAAATCCTTGGTTTGGCCGTAGTGAAACAATCAGTATGACCTCTTTGAACGATTTGTGTTTTGCACGGAAAAGTGTTTTCTTGCGAGTAATATTTTGCTCAAGTAAGCTTATTTCGATCAAAGTTTTCCAAAGTCAAATTAGAGGATACAAAATGTAGGAAGGTAGAAAGATCAAGAAATTTTGTGTTTGATATACCGTGCATCTTCGATGTATGGGACCACTTTATATACCGTGTTCCGTGTGTTCCACTTTCCTGACCAGTTAGATTTCACAATGAAGGCAACTTTTTGCGCAACTTTTTTTTCTCACGCTTGCATCAGTTTTAGGGTCGCAAGAGGATGCCATCCATATAATCAAATCAGTATGGTATAATCCTGGATTAGAGTAAAGCTGCAGGGAGTAGATTGTAATCCTCTTAAACCATCTCATGACTTACATATGTGGCACTTAGAGTCCTACAGTGGCCGGGTACATCATTCACCTGTATACACTATCTCTCCACCCGACCCTTGCAGACAGTGTGACGACTTGCTATACACAGGTTACCGCACTCTGAAACAGTCATCAGACCACCTCAGGTCACAACAAGCCTGACGGATTGCCACCAGACCTCGAAGAGCAGCGCCCAAAGGTGCAAATCCTCCGCTTATATAAATCTTCCCCTGCAAAGGTCGCACACTCCAGGAGGCAGCATGTTCTGAGGGAAAGCCGTGCATGGCGAGGTCACTGTACGCTGTTACAACACACGTACACGACGAAATATAAGCCTCAAGGCGATTAGTTACCGACTTGTTGTGCTGTTCACGTACGTGTCAGGAACCCTGAATGACTATCTCTCAGGGCAACAACAAATATAACCTGATTTGAATGAAAACAGACAGTGCGTTATGGACCAGCATATCAGTAATGAGCATGAGTTTGACAGAGTGACGCGAGTGAAAATGAGGCTAAACAACAAGTAACTTCAGCAAATGCGACATAATGTTACAAAAGAGGGAGCAGGGCGTTCATTTTGTTGTCGTTTTACAACCTTTAGGCACGAAGATTGCCTTGCCCGCCCTGTCATAAGTTGGCTTGATGGGTCATAAACGGGAAGAAACCTTAAGCCACTATTACACATTCAGGACCTTCCCACGACTTTGCCCTGACCAACCAAACTCGGTGATGGGTTTAAAGTTGCCTGAAATCCATCCTCTTCTAGCTTAAGTTCGTTCCTCATCAAACCAGAATGTGACTTTAACGAGGTTGGTTTTTCAGAATTTATAGTCAGCTGGCGTAGACGACTTTTAAAGACCTTGCTGATCAACTCCCGACCGCAGATAGCCTTGCTCACGACTATCTTCCAACCGTGGTCTGGAGAAGGTCGGGCGGTGGGTGGTAGTGGTGGCCATGGTCGGCTATATATGACAGATGCTTAAGCTTCATTTTTTGATGTATTGTAAGAAATGCCTGTGCATTAATGGAAGGCCATTTGCATTACTGATAGGGTCCACAGAAACAATGACCTGTCAGACCAGGACGTTACCAGCATTTGTGTGTCGATGGTTCCTTAAACAAATCGCGAAGCCGCAAACAGGTATGATATATTATGCCTGTCTTCTGTTTCCTCTCTCGCGCTTCTCTTATGTATGGTTCCTTTGCAGACAGTGTAACGTGTTTCCTCCCTCTCGCTTCTCTTATGTATGGTTCCTTTGCAGACAGTGTAACGTGTTTCCTCCCTCTCGCTTCTCTTATGTATGGTTCCTTTGCAGACAGTGTAACGTGTTTCCTCCCTCTCGCTTCTCTTATGTATGGTTCCTTTGCAGACAGTGTAACAACTGACACGGTGTATGTATGAGTCTAATACATAAGATCCAGGTATTATGCTTCCAGAAAAAGTGATCTGTCCAATGTTGACAATGATTGTAGATGAGATGCAGAGGAGGGGTTCAGTGAGGGCGTGGAATCTGATCGCCGAGCGGCACAAGAAAAACTTACAGCCGTTAAACCAACTGTTGATAAAACCGTTTCGGGTTCGGGTCTACCATCATTGACGTCATAGTGTAGGTTTTATTGATGATTGGTACAAAACAATATCTTCTAAGATAGGCTATCTACCCGGACCAGTCAACCATGAGATTGCCCTTTACGTTCATACGCATGGATATGATGAGATTATTGTTATCGTTGTTGACATGTAGACATTTTTTCAGTTAATCATTGTTTGAAGAAATACATTTTCAGCCACCACATCCAAACACACATACAGACACACACACTCACACACATACATACACACAAGCACACACACACACACACACACACACACACACACACACACACACACACACACACACACACACACACAAACACACCCAATTACTAAAACGCATTCCAATTCCAAGCAGAAGTTAAAACGCACACACATAGGTGCCGTGATAACATACATATTACTGGGCACATAGGGATTATCTGAAGGGTGGTTGAAACCAAATCGGTCTTATAGTTCACTTGCCGTGAAGACATCCCAGAATGTCCTGAGAACCCTGCTAACGATTTAAAGTATCTCCGCACACGTTTGACAGAAATTGACTTCCTATCTGCTCGGCACCATGATCCTAATGTCCTCTCATTCTGCACGTACTGTATGCTCGCCTAGTTAGCCTTAGTTAGCGGGAATCGCACCGCGGGGACCGTTTTGCTCTCTTTTCAAAATTCCACCGATGCGGTGATCAGTCCGCCCGACTTACGCCCCTACCTCGAAGTGGATCTACCGGGCGCAAGACAGTATCCAAAGGGCCAAACTCGTCTTGCGCTCGTTAGATCTGCCTGGAGATTACCTGGCCGTGCCTTAAGACGCCGTAGTCTTAGCGCGATTGATCCTTTTAGTCCGTGTGTCGGATAATCACACCCAGTGGATCGTATTTCAGGGCATACACACAAAGTGCTGACATTACAATAAAGCTAAATCTGTGTCACGTTTCAAGAATCCCGGGAAATGTGACTTGGCGGAACGCCATCTGGGAATATTCAACATATACATACGTTTGCCAAGAGATGGGGTGTCGCGCCGAATAATTGCCTGGTGAGGGACTGTGGTTGCACATGTGTGGAGTTAGGGTTAGGGTTAGAGTTACGATTAGGATTAGGGTTAGAGTTATAGCTAGATCGAGCTAGAGCTAGGGCTAACCTAGGGTTAGAGCTAGGGCTATGGCTAGGGCTATATACTCTACAAGCAGAGGTTCGGCTCCGGCTGATTTTCTTGACATGTCGTGATTTTAGGCGTCTTTGCCGGGCTTTCTATTTTGTCCCGTTTTCCGTTATGTCGCCAAGCCGTATTGAAACTTCTTGGAGAGTGAGGGTTCAGGGTTAGGATTGAGTTAGGGTTAGTCTTCACAGCGTGACCCTTCCTTCCAAAATCCGCTCAGACTTTTTGCTTGAACATTATCACGCGTCTCTCCTCTCAGGTATACTGAAAACACCCAAGTAGTGTAGGGGCAATTATTTGTCGTGACACCGGGCGGTAGCAGCTTTAACGAGGTCTTGATCATGAGTATTCGCCTGTGCACTATATGTTATCCTAGTCGACAGTTTACATCCTCTGCGATACTCTTTACCTGTGTATAGTTACTTAAACCAATCAACCAGAAGGGTACCCAGCTACGCGCGAGAAGAGGTCACTGATCTACATAAGAGTCACATAAGCACAGAGCGTAGAAGCAGCTATGATCAGATCGCCGTGGAATTGCGAGAATTCTTCCAGCGCTGTCTCTTAAATGGTGTTTCGTTTCCGCAAAGAAACCATACAATCGGTCACATTGTAAAATAATTCCTCTTATAATGTGGGGATTGCTAATTCTGGAGCAACTGTGTTGTCATGGTGGTGATTGGTCGGATGCATCTTCGACTAGTCGACTGGAATTCAATCAAAAGCTTTAAGCCGCGCTGTGGTTGGTGAAACTCAACCTGGCAGCATAATAGCTGACCAACCAGAATGTATTTCACACGTAGGCAAGGTGTCTCAAACACGAAGGCGGTTTGGTGGAGAAATTTAAGTAGCTGCCCCACGTCACCATAATTACAACTTAGGCCTAGGAAAATGTATGCTGCATTTCTAATTACGGTCTTTAGACACTAATAAGGTCGGTAGGTAGGGGTTCTTCTTTTTTAATCCTTTTTTCTTCTTTAGATTTCAGCCAAAGTGATGCAAAAAATAACTCCAGCCAATATAAAACTATCGCCGTCCGCGGAGTCTGCTAAGGGGGCTACCATCTCTCCTTTCTCAACGGTACGTGGGAGAAATCTAACAAGCTGTCAACAGAACCCATGGTCCGTCTATCTACGGTGAGACGTGAAGGCGGACGTCAGTGTAACGCAAACAGTGATCATGAACACCAAGTCCTGGTATTTACACTACCTTATGAGATTGTCTGTCTTACCTCCGGCATCTGAACACACACCAAAGAAGTAACACCGTCTGATCTCTGTCGTTCAAAGGGCGGAGTGTGGAGTGTACGTGTACAGAAATTAGGCACAGACGCCCAATTGCAATTAGTCTCTGATCGTAATTTCCAAGAAAAAAGTATGCATGATTTCTGGCGCTTTTCTTGCAACAACCTTAGATCTTCATCTAGCACGAGTTTCGCAATGCTCTACGGGGCGTACAGAGAAAATGTGATTCACACAAAAAAATGCACATAGCGCCGTAGAAATAAATGCAAGACACACAGAAGTCATATGCATTGAAGATGAACTTAAATGAAAACAGAATTGCAGTGAACGCCACTCTAAGACAGAATAAAGATGTCCAGAATATGCAAAATGTACAAAATGGATAACAAATTGGCGGACGTACCAACTACCAAGCACTGTAGCTAAAATCTGCTGAGAAAAGAACAAGAAATAGACATGCCTTTATTTTTTTCCGAAGAACTATCGTAGAATGCAAGTCCTTATTACCAAGTACTACGCATGGACATCCTCATCGAATAGTTTTAAACAACGCTTACAGTTAGATGTGCAAAGGTTATGTGTGACAGGTCGTTCGGTGTGATATAACCGTTACCAGCTGCTGCCGTGCCGCGCGCCAGCGAAGCAGGTGTGTTTCGCCGAAGGGCGCCTATACCGGCCATATAGATACAGACACAGAATTGTGTATATTCATTTTTTTGCAGACATAGACCACATAAATGCTGCAAATGGCTTTCAGCTGTGAAATCGCTCCCTGAGGTTTAGACTTTAACAAATCTCAGGCTCATTAATGTCAATCAATGGTGCTGCTTAGTGATACATTAAACTCCGGGGGTTGACGAACCACTTAGTCGTAGGAGATGGTGGGGAAAATTGTGCGGTTCCCTCGGGAAAATTTCGGAGCGACCAAATCTGTGGTAAAAGCATGCTAAATAGAACTAATCTGAAGGCAACCCAATTTGAAGGTAAATATGCTGGGCAAATATGTCACATGGACACAAAAAGCCGTCGTCGTTTAAAACTTATTTTGATTGATCAAAGTCAAATGGGTCTACGCCAACGATTGCCTCGAGCTGGAAAGGTTTGATTAATCAAAATATGTTTTTAAATAACGATAAACAGCTAGATTAAAGATTATGTGGTACTTAGTCAAACATTGGGACTACGCCAAGGATTGTCTCGAGAAAACTAAGTACAACATAATGTATAATTCAAGGATAAATGTTTTGTTAAAAGCATAAAACACAAGGCTGTGCCTAGCTACGGTGTGGCCATGGCCAGCGGGTTCAGCTGAGAATAATGTAGTTCGCTTACAAGACAATGTCTACTGTCCTACACCGCCCTAAAAATTCAACTTATTGTTTTGATTTACATAAAAATATTCCAACAAATGGCTAGTTAAATTGTCTACATTTCTGGCATTAAAAAAATGAAAGCAAAGATTTCGAACCACGGAAAACACGGCACAAATTTGAATTACTAGTATACAGAGATCGGTTTTGACATACATACATACATACATACATGGTCATACTCAGCGAAAAAAAGTATTGACAACAAAGTCAAAATCATACAAAGTACATGTACATGTATCTCCAAACAAATATGCCACGTAATTTCAAAAACATTATTTTACCCTTTCTTGGCGAATGTTTTGTCGAAATGGTCTCTCTCTCTCTCTCTCTCTCTCTCTCTCTCTCTCTCTCTCTCTCTCTCTCTCTCTCTCTCTCTCTCTCTCTCTCTCTCTCTCTCTCTCTCTCTCTCTCTCTCTCCCTCCCCTCTCTCTCTCTGTCTGTCTTTCTCTCTCTGTCTATGTCCTAAACTGTCTACAGACCCTTGTGCCTGCAAAGAAAAAATAGATATCACGAATAAGCATATAAATGACGACAAAATGACAAAAAAGGGACGTCAGTAATACCTAAGATATAAGAAAACTCCCTCTTTATCCACACATAACTTTAACGTACCTTCCGGCCGAAGCGAAACCGGGTCGATTCGCAAATCTCACAATGCAGGACACATCTCTCGCTCTGTAATTTCTAGGAAAGTGGAGAAAGAGCGTCTAGATATCTTTCCCACGGGTAGCAGAAAAGCACGGCCTGTCGGCAAGTTGGTTGGTTACGTCTGCAGTCGTCAGAGGTGCGCATGTGAACCAACCTGTCGTAAAACAAGGTATGCCCGCCTCTGGATGGGCGAGTCCAAAATCTGTCAGAGGGAGGGGGACAACTTAGGGCAAATCCAAGAAATTAAACTTTCGAGCCGCTGACATTTTCATGTCAGTATAGGTGATCTACAAAGTGAATGTAGAAACGTTAAACTCCCTTTCCCCCCAATAATTCATTTCAGAACTTTCTTCGACGGCTTCATCGTTGCATGCAGTACAATGCGAGACCAAGTTGGTGGAAGGGTAGTATAGAAAAACACGTCTCCAAGCAAGTCCTGGATGTGATAGCTACCCATCTTAATCCCTAGTTTATATATTCTGTGATACCAGATACAATACGGGGAAAACGTGTTCGTTCAAAACCATGAAATGACTGTTATAGCTCACCAAACCGATACGAGCCTATTCTGACACTATTCGATTAAGGGTCTCACACTACGAAACAAATGTGCTGTGAATATGCCATAAATATTCAATGAATAGCTGCTAGCGATATAGAAACATATCTTTCTGCCATGCCTCAGTATGGCCAAATAACTAATCACAGCTTGGGCAAAAGGCTGCGGACAAAATCAATATAAACGGTCAAGTCATGAAGCTTGTCAAAACACCCCTACCTATTTTGCATTTTTTCAACGCTCTGCTAGGCACTTTTTTTCAACGCTTTGCTGGGGAGTCTTTGCCTCGGCTTGGAATGTATTGATAATTGCAGACTATGAAATAGAGATAAGGTTAGAAAGACAGTCCTTTTTCAGTAAAGGAATATAATTGTGTTATTGCTGAAAATAGGCCAGTCCGCCTACTCTTATTTGCACTATGCGCCCTCGATATTAGTAACTGTAACTTACAAAGGACGCCACATGTACATCTGCAATACTACGACGGATTCACATTTTCCTCTCCAATTCATAGGTCCAGGTACATACACATTCTCTATCACATTCCCATGGAATTACGTGACTCTTATGTAGACATTCTAAATTGCTCGGCAACATCCATAGGCTTAACCATACAACATGGCGCGCAATACTTAACTGTCACGTGAATGAAATCACACAATATACTTTAAAACGTTTTTTAAACTCATGACTTAGTCACGCTCCTTTAATGGAAATATGAAGATAATAAAGGATACGAAATTCAATTTTTCTTAAAACGTTGACGGGTGTTTGTAATGTGCTATAGACCATGCAAGCAAAATGTAGCCGAAGTTTTCCCAAACGTGTTTGGTATAGCTATATGTAGGTGGTTTTATTGTATAGCTAACGACTAAAAATTTGAAAGCTTTGCCTAAAAACGACATGAAATTACATCTACGTTGCAGAAATGCTGACAGACTGTCCGATTCTTTCCTAATGGTTCAGATATAGAGCTAGAGGTTGTGACATGTTGTTATGCCATTTGGGGTACAGCAACGTTACATCCAGGCTCTTAAAGCGCATTTTCTAAGTGCCATTCACACTCTAGTTTGCCAGGCTTGTCAATTATCCTTGCCTATTTCTGTTACACTTCAACCTTTCAAATGATAGACCCGCAGATAGGCAATGGTGTTCGACGTCTGGCTGACATGTAATTTGAATTGCGTGAGCTACTTTTAACAGCGGGTGATTCCCAATGCTAGCAAGTTCAAGGAAAGGATCGTGATTAGAATACAAGTTACCAATGGATGATAAGTCAGAATGTGGATGAATTAGGAAAGTTGTTTTGACCTAAAATAACAGTTTTGACACAAAACTAACGACTTCTTATGTGAGTGGGCTCATGGAGATGGATGACTCTCAACCAGTTCAGAAGTAGTGTTGAGTTCCATTTATATCTTAAAACTAAAATTCCATTGAAGAACATACTTGACAATACAAAGCGATAATTGACATCAAGATAACCCAGTGATCATAGTGCTATCGTATTTTTGAAGTAGTGCTTTTAGAGTATAACGTAGAGTAAAAACACTACAGAACTAGAGTTCCACGACCTCATACCTTCGCCAAATGATTTTAACCTTTATGACTGACGTATTTAGGAGTGTTTCTCATCAATCATAAATCATACCAGTTGATCGTCTTCACCCAAATAGCAGAAGTTGTCCAAAGTACGAGCTTATCAAAGAAGGTCATGCTAACATTTATCACCAATTATGCAAATGAGGTCCTTATAAGCATAATTTGATTCAACGATGTTCACATTCACATAACTTTCAAATGCCACAAGTATGAAATTGCCATCATTTACCTGTATGTAATTATAGTAGTTTCTCATTAATTAAGCAAATTACGCCTACAATTGCATATTTTCTATCAATTAACATTCCTCTCTTCCTCAGTTACAAATGTCACATATTTGAATAGCCATATCATGGAACACAACGGGTTTTTAAAACTGTCTCATTAGTTATGCAAATTAGAATCTGATTTGCATAATTATATTCTTTCATACAAAGCATAACGTAAGCTATCTACAAAAAAATCATGACCATGCAGATGCCCATCTTGAGTTATAGCATTTTCTCATTAATTATGCAAATGAGGTATTCTAGTAGTATTTCTCTCCTCCTCAGCTACATATGTCACATGTTTGAGAGTCCTATCATGGAATTTGGCGGCTGTATAAACTTTCCTCATTAATTATGCAAATAAGATACTGATTATCTACGTATCTAATCATGTACATCATCACTCAAGCTATCTACCTACCAAAAATCATGACCATCCATCAGGCCCTTCTTGAGATATTCCCTTTCAAAGTCTGAAGCAAAACCTGCTCCTGCAGTTCAAAAAAAACGCTAGGGGGCCCAAACCTATAGCACTTGCTCTCTGTCCAAAGAGCTATATACCACTCAATAATCAGGACCATAGCATGTCCAGAACACGAGATATCAAAACAGGAAGTTCGGCTGCAGTACCGTAACAAGCCGCTAGGGGACCCAAAATCTAATCATTTCCATGTCTCATCAAGATCTACTAAACCTACTAAATATCAAGACAATCCATCCAAGCCTTCTAGAGTTATGCTGTTTGTTACAAACTAACAAACAAACAAACACACACACAAACACTACCCTCTGCATAACCTTCTCGGCGAAGGTAATAAGAACATTTTAAGAGAAAAACGCTACAGAATCTATTTGTATATCACCTGCAAAAGGAGGGGTATGGGGTAAAGTTGTTAGTGGTTGAAGAGTTGCTTGGACTCTACAGCCAACAGGTCTGTCGTTTTGTATTCATTTTCATGATTTATAGCTTATTCGGCAACATACTGTTTTTTTTTTACGAAACCCTCCGTCGCAAAAAATTGTTGCAAATTGTTGCAGGCTCGATTCTTACGAAGATCGACATTGACATGTCGACGGTGAAGATATTGCTTTTTGCTTCGAGAAAGAAATCCGTCACTTTGACAGGATCTTTACTTTCTTTAGGTGTTTTTGATGCATATGCAGTGTTCCTTACAGATACTTTAGCACCACGAACAAGAGGTTGGAAGAGGTCCATTTATGGGCCTAAGGATGCTGACGAGAAGAGGTCTTCCGAGACTGGTGAGCAAGTCGATCAGAGTGAAACATCTAGGATGTAAGTTTAATGGTGAATATGGAATTTCCAAGCAGGACTGTTTCTCTGGCTGCTTACTATAGTTTTCAGACAAATTTTGCCCCGAAGTGTGGCCAGAACACGAGTCACCCACATTAAACACAGCGACAGACCCCCCCCCCATATCTGCTTAGAGATGGCACTTCTTAGCCACAGTAGACACTGATCTGTCAAATGAGGTAAATCCTGAGGTACATGTCGAGATTTATAGTCATGCAAATTCTGATAAGTCAGTGCCTACAGACACGATTTTTCATTATGAAAAATGTTTTCAACGGTCTCTGAATTGATATCGATTTTAGATAGTTCTTACATCTTCAAGCGAAAATCGACAGGTTGCGAAGATTTACAGTCTGAAATGTTTGTTAGTGGGTATTTCACTGGACTGCATTAAATTGCGGTAGAAAATTACGCCAACTTTGTCATTTTGTGCCCCCTTGCGGTCACACTAACGTGCCACGCCGTATGAAGCCCAATGAGATACTCGCTTAACGTTGACAATACTGGCACAGCACAAGACCAAGACATATATGGTCAATAATAATTCAATCAATTAGAGTCACTAACTGCAGTACGATTCGAGTGCTATCTTCTGATACTTGGTCGTGGTCCAGGTCCTGTGTGTAGTGGGGAGGGGTTCCAGGGCGTTTTGGCTTACCCGGCCAGTGACGTCAGATAAAGTCATAATCGAGTTACCTCTAATAAATGTCAGGTTCATCTTCCTTTATTGGATAAATTAAATCAAGCTGTTGTAAATGTTAATTACAGTCACAAACCCACGAACTTTACCCAGAACCTAGATGAAAGTAATTACCTCGTGGTAAACTGCGCGATGCCTGAATGACGATGGGTTAAGAGGAGACCATCATCTGATGAAGCAGAGGCACTGAAGCTGACAAAGTTACCTGAACGATGCTGAGAGAGTAAAGTGTATGCGTGAATAACCGGTTCGTGTGAGGCAAAAAGTAGTGCAGAGGTTCAATGAACGCGTACGCTCATTGGCAGGATGTTCCTGACCTCATGACCTCAATAGCCATGCCCTTTCTTAACTGTCACATCGCAAAAACCACTTGAAGGCCATGGGTTACATGTGTAGGACTGAACCTACATCATTGAGACAGGCTTGACTCTCTCATAGTGAGGCCTAACTTCATTCTTTATGGAGACGCTACCTCAATGTCTGGCCCATTCACTTTGGTTACTTATCATGTCCAAAACGCATCAGTCTGCAGCAGAACAGAATCTGCTTATATCATATGCCCTTGCATCTCACTAGAAACATATTCACGCTAGTAAGTACGCTTTAAACACCGTTTGCGTTACTTTGCACTCACTGTCTAATTACTATCATGTGTACCCCGCTAGTAGTGTCATCTAAGGACACGGGTGTTGTTGTTGTTAATGCTAACTCAGGAAGACGTCGTTATCTGCGTCAATCCTCCCGTCGTTTAACAGCGGGGTTCTTGAAAACCTGTCCTTGAATGTCTGTTTTATGCACAGGCGTACAAAGGTTCAAAAAATACTGTAAATGCATTTTAGTTCCGTGGTTTTTATTTCGCACTAAGGGGAAAATGGAGTATTAGCGGTGGTTTTAAACTGCTGAATTCCTTGCCCGGGCAAGTCGTAAAGGGAGCTCCTACTGTGAGCTGCCCAGCAGTAGTGAGGGGTGAATTGACCCCCATAACCACATAAATTCATAAAAGGATTAGATCTTCTGCCAGCCTAGAACAATAGCAGGGACAGATTACCATAATAACTGTCAGAGAGTTCAAAATTTTTCTGTATTGGTTTTCCTAGAAACATTATCAAACCATGCAGAATGACTCAGATCTCTATTAAAAAGTTACATAATCCAAGGAAGTTTCAATTAGATAAGATCCCTTGGATAATCAAGACAATACTATCTACAACTTTCAGTTTTGGGGCAGCCAACCTTGTTCAAATGTTCAAACTTTTAAATAAACCCTGTCAACGTTGTGTCAGAGTATCTAAATGGATCTAAATTTCCAATGTCTTCCCTAAATTAGCCTTGGTAGTTGTGTGTCTAGAAATATGACTTTTGGGGATTTTGCGTCTACTTGTTGGAGTAACCAGCAATTAGACTGGGGCTCTGTAGAACAGTACATATAACTGCTAGCCAATGTCTCAAACTAAATCGTAAGCCAGTGTTGTCATTACTTTATTTCTTGGCTAACTGTCCTTCAAGCTAACTTCTTTATGTGTGGCCATACTTCAAATTCTTATCTGTTGTCTATAGATTTCAAACATGACTTGAAGAGTAACTTGTAAATGGTAAACTTTCTCAGCCAGGCCTCCACTGATGTGCACTGTACGGCTGCCAGACGCATACTGAAGCCCATAGTTTACATTATCCTGTATTTATATAGTTTTACTTGGGTCTTTAAGTTCGCGGTGAAACGGTCGCCGCGAAACCGCGAACATTTCTGCTTTTATAGTAAGTATGTTGATGTTAAGTCATATAAACGAAGACGACGTTACGTTGATCGAATCCTCGTGCAAAATTGATTTCGCAAAATTCACAGGAACATTGAATAGAAACTTCAAACTAGTACGAAGAGAAGAACTTATTGTATTAGGCCTGTACATGAAGAATGATGTGTTAAGAAGAAACCTTTTTATCGCCAACTTTTGTCTGGCCACTATCACTCCTTGTTTTCGGTTTTAGATATCAAAAGATTTTCTGTCAAATACGATGTAGATCAGAGTTGATCGCCTGGTATTCAGAATCGCCCACTCATTCATTTTCAAGTGGAACATAGAAATCCGCATGATAAGACATTGATAAAACCTTGAAAAAGACTGATACTGATATAGCTTGCGGCCCTGTAACGTCAGAAACAAAGTTGTGCGTCATTGTATATAGAAGGCCATCCCCATGACGTTCCTTGTAAATTCACACCACTTTGGACTAGGTATAACGTAAATGTAACTGCAATTCAGCACCCTCAAGTGCTGCAATGTACCGCGATAGTACCATCGATCAATAAAAAAATATTATGATCATAACCGCAAAACTATCTATAAACATCATACACCGATCTAATGTCCAGGATCGACAATTTGGAGCCGATGGATTTAGCTCTATATTGAGGAATATGCGAAATATGAACTGACAATGTAGTAAAAATGGCGGAACTTTGATTGACTGGCATTTCTATCGCCATATGACATATCCCACAAGCTGTGACGAAATGACGTTTATTGCCATCTCGTTTGAGGTACGTGATTGGCAAATTTGAAGTACCGAGAGGGTCTCGATGAAAAGCAGCGCCTTGCCGTGTGCCGCGGAAAGCCGGTAAGCCCTCCAGGACCGCCTGGAAGGTTCTTAGATCTGATACAAGACGGAGAAACGGAGAATGACTTATCTCAGGATTGCAAGGTGGCATCTACACAAAGAAAGAGACCATAAGAAACGACAACAAATAGAAAAGGCTTTGGAATTACGTGTAAAGGCCACCTTGAAACATCAACGAAGATCTCCTGAGAAATCTACTGTACGTTCAAGTTTGATGAAAAAATCGTATTCATCAAAGTGTATATAGATAATCTTTGTAAGGTGTTGCCGAGACTATTTCTCAACCTGTCTCCCCATAGCTCTAGATTACTCAAAGGTGCTTTATCTGGTCCCGTTGCTTAGAAAACGTTAATATTCGCAAGGCTCCGGCAGAAACGATAGCTCATTCTTTCCATTCGCCAAGTAGGAGATGAAGCTGTTGATATCTTAAATGGATTCTTAGATTTTGTTTCTCACGTCGTGTGGCGTGGTTAGGTTTTGATTATAAGTGTTTATAACACGCATGTAGACATTTGATGCTCAGCCTTTTTACCGCCATATCAGAGCAAGGAATCAAGTCTTTCCACCGTACATCACTCGTGTTCAACGTTTACTTCAAAGATTTTGTGAAATCTGTAAGAAACTAATACGAAATGCAGAAGCAGCTTTTCCTACAATTCTAAAAATGTTTTCAGATATTACTTCAACCAGAAAAAAATGTACATACAAAAGCTAATACATGTATGATCGAAAACAAAAAATGATATGAATTAACATGACAAAACCATAATCAAGGCAACAGCTTTAAGCGTGCCAAAATCTTTTGTATCTTGGAGTTCAAGTTCTTACTGTTTGTTGTGTATCAAGGTTCTTTTTAAGAATAAGAATAGTTGTCATATTTCTTAATATCACTATACCATGTTTTGAAAATAACATATTCAGCGCAGCTCAATAACAAATTAATGGCTTTTTGTCATATTTCTCAATATCATTGCACCATGTATTTAGCGCAGCGCGATAACAAGATAATGGCTTTTTGTCATATTTCTTGATATCATTGCACCATGTATCAAAAATAACACATTTAGCGCAGCGCAATAACAAATTAATGGCTATATATATTATGTGACTAATGCGTTTTAAATGTGAGTCCCGATATGATCCCATTAGGAATAATGATTCCGATGTGAAGCTTCTCCATATCATATTAGAGAGACGACGTCAGCAAGGAAGTCACGTTGTTGTATAACGCCAATCTTATTTTTAGTTGAAATTAAAGGGCAAATCTAAGCGGTTATTTTTGCACCGAAATCATGTCCTTGTCATTTTCTAAAAGAGACACTGGGAATCACGCCGTACTGTCGTGTAGCATATTGTTTCTGACACCCCCATTCCACTAGAAGCTAGGATCGCGCTTCGACCGCTGTGCAACCAAAGGGTTGACGGTTTGCTCAGCGAATTTCAGAGACAAAGATTGAACGAATATTTTTTTAGTTTTGCGTGTTTTGTTGCCTTTACATCGCACCCAGGACCTGGAGGGACTGAGTTCGAATCCCTGCCATGCCCCGGCCCACTTTACACCGATTTCCTCACTCGACTTAGGAGTACCTAGAACATAGTGATACCCCACAGACGTCAAATGGAGGTCCTGTGTTTGAAGACGGCCACACTTCAAACACGGTAAAAAAGAACATCACACTCATCGAAAAGAGCAAACTTCTGTTGCGTTCCCTCACTTCCCGGTGTGAGTGGATAAACTAAAACAGCATGGATATGCTGCTTGTACTGTTCAGTACAAACCTGCTGTGCTCCGCCATGAGCTCGGGCGGTTTACCGGGTATGCAATACAAAGAAACTTTGTTAACTTCAAAGGGAAGCGAGTCAGACATCTATCACACAGGCGAAATCACCTCCTTCCATCTTGCGGTGCCACGCTATGTCTATATCTTTCGCAAAATTGATATGAGACTTCATCTTTTCTCCAGGCTATAGCATCAAAAAGAAATATTTTTTGCCGTTTATGATGAGGTAGACTCGACGACGGTGCTGGGCCAACATAGAGGGCTCGTTGTGGAGCTCATTTCTATGTGAAAAATTACAAGTTTCAAGATCATTATGACAAATAAATCAGCTCAATATTTGATATCAGTCTTGCATAATATCGCCATTTACGACCTCAAAAAAAGGACTGTTTATGTCATAAAGTTACCTAAAATTCCATGGAATTATGTTAATGTCTAGCAACATAAAACGTTATGGTTAGTCAGTAAAGACTCATGAAAGCAACGCGCTTTTACGCTTTCGTGATGAAAGATCTTATCTAAATGCCCTCTTTCTAAGAGCCGGGGAATTCGATGGTTCTTCAGTTGCCTTCACTGCCGTGATCGAACCCCATCAGTACTGGCAATTACCCCACATTTTCGGTATTTAGAAAGTAATACCCACCGCAATCTAATCATCAAGGTGTCGTTCAGTCTACATAGGATGATTCACGACATAGCATTGATTAGAAGAAGTAGAAGTTCTGGGAAGCACGTTGGATGATTGAAAACATCTAGGCTGTCATTTTCTTACAAGGCTCCTCAAGTGATGGAACGAACATTAAATTGTTAGGTTTAGTGTATCTGAAAGCTTTACTGACATTCATTTTCAATCTTATACTTCGAATTCTGATCTAAGGCCACTCTGGCTCGATTATATGGATGACATCCGCGCGCGCATTAATTTTCGTCAGTTTCCCCCAAAAAATGTAAGGAGACATCCCTCAAATCGTTTATATAGAATGTTAAAGTTTGGCATAGTGTGCACTTATTGAGAAGAACCCATACTAACAATGATGCACGAGACAGAGACATGTTTGGGAAAAGCACGACCGGTTCCAATGAGTAGAATCCTCCTCTGGACGAACTTACATTAGCAGAAGCCCATACAGACCCTGAAAACCATTAGTCAGTCTAAAAGGTCTGTCTGTGAAGCAAAACTACGAAATCCCGACGGATGTCGAGGATTAGTTCTAAATGTTTCCTAGATGTACCGGGCAGTTGTGGCAAGGCCACGGTGACTTCATTATACATGTATGGATGTCAGTCAACCGCGCGCGTATCAATTTTCGCCCCCCCCCCCCAAGTTTGCGACCATACTGTTAATCGTACAAAGAATATGCAAATGAGCAAAAAGATGCAGTGAATTGCGAAAAAGCCCGAGTGTAGGGATCTCTGACCCCATGCCTGTCTATTAGTTCAGCCGACATCAGGAGGAATCCCCCCGGCGAGAACAGCGTCTCGCAGATCCTCCCCTGTGTCGCATTTGCGCGACCTTTCAAAGAAACAGTTGGACGCCAGCTCGGCTGTCAGATTTTGGTTAGAGGAGTTTTGGAAAGGTTATTGAACCCGAGCGTGACAACACCGATGGATGAGATGGCGATTTAAATTCATAGGCAAAGAACAGGAGATGGCATAACATTTGTTATTGTGGATTGCTTCCTGAGCCATTTTCAAATCCACTCACGTGGTAAATTGTACGGATGTCTTTGCTACGTTTGATGACCACTTATCCGTACATAAAGCACTGATACGATAGCTGGCAAGGATCAAACGTAGGTCTGTTCCAATCTATTCAATTGAAAATATTGCCTTGTCCAGACCAACTCTCTTGGTTTACCCAACTTGGGGATATATACGTTATATACGACATTTTATCCCAAAATGCGAGTCAGGTTGTATGAAATGATATGACACAGGAATTATTTGACGTACATCTATGATCAGAAGCTCCGTGGCAATTAACAAAATCTATCTCAATCTGAAACAAATCAGTGCAATATCCTTTAAAAATGCTGACGCTTTCGAACTGTCACGTTTGATAGTAGAAACATCAACTCGTCCCAAAAGGTTTATGATTCAAGCCGAAGCCCTTCCCCTAGAGAACTCTCCCCCTTTTAGCTAACTCCGGCTTAATGGCTAATTTTTTGGCGAACTTCTCAAGTTTTATGACAGAACACACTTGCGGGACTAATCACACGTGTTTCGTGTTTTCCCCTGTTTTTCATTGGGTTGTCATTCCAAGGAGGCTCTAACAAACCTCTCAGGGTATTCACAAAGGCGTTCGAAAATCAGGAGCTCTAAATATCCTCTTGTGCTACACACTTCAACTCAGTCTGTCACAGAAGTCTGCTTGGCAAACGTCCTCACAGAGTGAGTCTGTCAAAGATTGTGATGAATAGCCCGATAACAAGATCATCTAAGATCTCTTTTCTGCCTGCATAGATAAACGGCGTTCTCTTAATTGATCATATCAAACATTAGTAAGGGTTGGGTTGACAATGCTCGACTTACATTACATGTAGAGTGTAGAAAATGATGAAGCTCGAATGATTACTAAAGATGTCCATCCAAAGCAAGTCATGAGACCCGATCCCCGTGTAAGTCATATAGGAAAATAAAGGTAACGGCTTTTCAGGTAACTATGTCAGAGGGACAACTCTTTAATATGTTTATCCATAGGATAACTGGCCGTAAAGTCGATGGCTTTAGAAGCCACGAACACGACGGACGGTATCCATATCTGACGTGTTAAGCGGATGAAGAACCGCATCCAACTGTGGCAGTGGCGGAAAATGGGGTCTTAGGAGCCCGTGTGCGTTTGGTTTGTAAGCGTCCTGTAGAGGGACGTAGGAACGCATACAAAAATAAAACAAGTATGTGTGGAGGAAATGTCAGAAAGCAGTTCGATTTTCTTGGACGGTGAACTTTATCTCTAACAGTGTGTGAGCAACAGGCATGTAAACGTGGCCTTTTACCGGTGTACATGTATATTACCACAGGATATTTACAGTATATGAAGCGTGAAATAAACGGGCAAGGGGTGGAAAAGATTGCTAAAAATAACTTTTTTTCGATTTCTTTCATCATTTACCACTATGGTATGCTTGAAGTTATCATAAATCACGTAAATCAGTCCCTCATTTGCATAATTATGATCTATCGTCTCTCTCTTTCTTGCTATATAAGTTGTATAGCAAATTATATCAAGCTAGTGTTTGCAATGTTCCTGAAAGAAAATAGTTGTATTTATCAAAACTGTATTGAAACGTACAAAACTAGCGTTGTAAAGTTCGATATTTAAAGACGCCCCAAGAAAAGCGTACACTATACAGTTGGTGTGCAATGTTACTGAAAGAAAATAGTTCAAACTGTATTGAAACGTAAAAGACTAACGTTGTAAAGTTGGATATTTAAAAACGGCCAATAAAAGCGTACACTATACACTACTATACAATGTAATGGAATTACGTATGCATGTATGTGGTTGTGGAATGTTACTATCAACGTTTGGAAAGAAAATCGTTCAAACTGTCTTGAAACGTAAAAACAAAACTTGCGTTGTAAAGTTGGCTATTTAAAGACGGCCAGTAAAAGCTTACACTATATACACTAGTATACAATTGCAATGTAATGGAATCACGTATGCATGTGGCCATGAACCACGGTCAAAAGGCCGTTCCCCATGCAATGGTCTCACTCCATTAATTTCAAAGTGTTTTTCCAGGAACATGATAACACTTTGAAACCATTTACGACGACAAGGTGGTCACGACAAAATTATGGAGAGATTTGTTTCTCACCGATAGACCAATTAAGGGTTAATGCATTATAAGTGGAACGCTACTGACGTCATAAAAACGAAAAACAGCGTTGTCAGTACCAACAGAGTTTTTACATTTAAAAAGCTATGATGATGTTCAAGTGGCATCACTCCGAACTTATTTCTAAAGTTAGTGAAAGCAAAGACGACACAGGTCTACACCTACTGCGAGAATAGCTGAATAATAGCGATATATCAATTGAAAAATAAAATTGATAAAGACCAACTGATACCAATACATCATTTGCGCATCAAGACATACAGCTACATGTAAAAAGTTAAAGGTATAGTCCCATAGCCTTTTTGAGGCTATAGGGGCAATGGGTTGTTATACACTGTGTCTAGGGCACGGTATTGGAAGGCGGAGCCCATCCCTCTCCTTCCATCACCTTTTACCTCCCCAACCGAAGTCAGGTACCCATTTTTACACCTGGGAGGAGTGAAGAAAGTCATGTGAAGTGCGTTTCCCAGAGGCCATACATGCAAAAAGGGCGGTATTTCTGCGAAACACTTTGCCTGTCAGTGATCGAAGGAAATATCGTTCATGATTATTGTTATGTCGTACACTCAATAAAAAAAATAGTCTGCGCCCAAACTCTGTCTGTCATACAGGATATGATTTTGCTTACTGACAGCCGGCAGGCCATTTTGAAATAAATCTAATGAATTGAAACCCCAGAAAATGACGTTACTGTCTGGGATGATTTTTCTACCTAGCAACCGATTTGGAAATAGCAATGGAATATCTCTCCCTAACACGCGTCTCTGGATTCGGCAGATATATTTTTCATTGCCAGATCCTTATAAGAATATTTATGATTGACGGGTAGGCGTGGGCGTGTAGACAGCGCAGACAGACATTCATTTGAAAGCAATGGCGCTCAAAATTTAATGGCTGTATATGCAATCAACTACAGCTGCACATACCAGCGCGCGAAGAAACGGGGCGTTAGGTAGGGTCACACGCGCTGACATTTCCAACGTTTACAACAAGTTGAGCTTCTCAAAGTAAAGTGAAAGTGATCTCGAACAAATTTAGCTCAATAAATAGCTAACTCTTTCCACTGGTCGTGACAGAGAAGACAGATGCTATGTACATTATTCACAGGTTCGTTGTACCGGGGAAATTTTCCTTACTCTTTTCGACAAGCACAATTAACAGTGGAGCACGGTTAATGTTCCGTTCTGAGAACCCCTTTTCAGTAGCGTGCAACAGCCGGGATTCGAACTCCCAACCTCCTGGTCCAGAGGCAGAGTCGCTAACCACTGGACTACGCACGCTACTGTACTAAGTTAAGATTCAACTTTTCCACGGTTTGCAACCGCTTGTAGTCACGCAATTCAATATACTGCATGGTAGGAATAACAAGTCTATGTTATCAAACAATTTGCTTCTTTTTGTCCTCGTACAGGAAGTATCTTCCATACATATAATTTACCATCGTCGGAAAAGAAGCGAAGATAAGCACGTTCGACAAACTCAATTACATGTTTCAACGCGAGCAATCTTCCAAATAACCTGTTGTCACGTAGCGTCTAGCTACGTCTTTTGTTTACTGATTTGTTTTTCTGGGTTCAGCTGGCCTAAAGTACAATAAACGGTACCGTCTCCTTTCCTTGGAAAATTGAATTAGTTTGACCTTTTAGACTTGTTGTCGCCGAGAAAAGCTATTTTTGGAAATCAACGGTTGCCGCACGAAGCAATAGACCGCTAAGCGGGTAGTGTATCTCATTGGACTGCGCCTAATTGCGACAACTTTGCGAATTTTCGCCAATTTTCGCTTGCGGTCACACTGACGTGCGACGCACTGGTAAAATACGTGACCGATACAAACAAAATGGCCACCGCCGGAATGTCACATTCTTAGTTTCGAATGAAAAAAATCCACTGAATTAAAAACCAAAGCAAAACGATTAAAATTCATCAAAATGATATTTGCAGTGATTTCGCCGTTTTGCCATTTAAAAAAAAGGCATCCAGGCCAGTCATTGAGACCGCTTGATTCTTGATCTTGTTCTTCCGTTGTCGCTGAGACCATGCTAGCCAAGATGTTGAGGATATGAAACACTTGTATTGTAAAAAGAATTAACGGACAGAATTAATCTGGAATGAAATATAGAATTTATGTTGCAATATGCATATCCGTACGTACGCGTGTTGAGAAGATTGTTCTAAAGATTGGGCCCGGTATACCGAGTATCAAGGAAATATACGGCCCAATATTATCTTCTCTGTGCCTTTAACCTCTATATTACACATATACTACCTAGACACTTAACATGAATATCCCGGAACCACAGCTTACTTCAAAGACCCTTCTTGTCAAGTAGCAGCAATTGAAAACTGCAGAAAAGTGAGTCTTGCTGCCATACTGGAGAGGCCTTATCATCTGTAAGTTTTTTTGAAGATCAGCGCCGGCGCATCAATGTGATTACATCGTCGCGCCAGGAAAAGAAAACAGATAAAAGCCTTCTCTGAGGTGAGGATAATTCTTTGTGCACGCCAAATGTCCCGAGAACATCACAGTATGTGTCAAACGAATATGCATTCGCCGTATTGACAACTTTGGACGCGATTTCAAAAGGAATTCTCGAATGAACACGCTCGATAATTCTGCTGCTTAGATTTGATCACGTCGATCGTGATTAAATCAGGGCGGTGAAGCTTCGGTCATTAGAGGGGAATTAGCGTCAGCAGCAGCCGTGCATGTTGAAGAGCGTGTGGATTTCAAAGCCGTGCTATTCTACGGTAGATTAGGAATCAACAAGCGTAAATCAAGCAAGGAGCACTCTCTGCATTAACACTGCATTAAAAGTAGTCATAAATCGTTATGCTTGAGTCAGATTTCCAAACCGGGCCCCGGTCGGGCTGATTGCGGGTACGAAAAATAAAGTGTTTATCAAGAAATATACACATCATGTTGTACAATATGTCTGTACCTTTGTTGCATACTTTAAAACTTAAGCGAAATGCCAACGTGATTGTGATCAAACGTGTTCCCCGGGGCCCTGCCATGCAAACGAGCGCGTTAGATCTTGTTTGTTCTTCCACGGCGCATTGAAGAAAACGGTTTCTTCCAGATTCTTGCACGAGATAAAGGCTTTGTGTTTGCATGTGAGCAACAATTTGAACGTCAGTTCTCCAAGGCATTCGTCAGTTCAGTGTTGTCAGAAGACAGCGTCGCTTTGTAAAACTAATGGTTTAAGCAACTTCAAAACTAACAGGCGCCGGAGGGATACGATACATTGCGTGTAGTGTGTGTAGCCTACGCAGGACTTATTGAGTCGTTGAAAATCAAGAAGAAACCGACCAACAGAAATTGACATGTTGGCATTGGAGTTATCCGTCAATCGACCGTCCCTTTGCCGCCAGCTAGCGCGATTCTGGCCATTTCTAACCCGCTAACTCCTCTCAGTAGTCTTACTGTGTATGCACATGAAATCTTGCAAATAAAGTTATTCCCAACTAAACACATGGAACTGTAGGTCAAGATACTTTTTCAATTGCATTATACGGTTCTCTGGAAAGCATTAAATCGGTGACAGAAGTAGTTTCCATGCAAGCAGATGCATTGCTTCGGCGTGATATGTTTATATGGTTTTACATTGTTTGTTTGCACGTTGAACACGAACAACCCCGCAACACTAGGAAGACAAACCATGTGCAAACCAAGCGAACCCACACATCTGCTTGGAGATGAAAGGTGCTATCCATGCAGCTACGAGTGAGGACCAATCGCTCAAATTGCGGCGTAATTAAATTGATTGGCTGCAAAGCGCACTTCCTTATTGATAGCAGGAAGGGTCAAGAGGTCCTGTTTCGTTTTTTGGACTGTGGCATCGGATGAACTTGGGTTTGCGTTGCACACAGTAAACCAGAATTATAGGCAGGCCGCATGATCAAAGGAGTGTGGTTTAAGAACAGTGTGTTTTGCTATTTTCACATATGATACAGTTCAGTTTTATGGACAAATTTATTACTCTTTTACAAACTTCTGCAGAGGTGCTTTACCGAATTTAAACCAGAGGGCAAGAAATTCTGTACAATGTGAGCAGGTTTGGGTCTATCTGGCAAATACGTGCGGGGACCGACAGCTGAAATCACTGTGATTTACTAATTTTGCTGTTAACATGTTAACCTTCAGCACACTGAAGTAGCTTTATTGTAACTGAAGTAATTCTGTATTGGTTACAGGGTTGGGCAGCAGGGAAAAGGTTCCACGCTTGGTTTGTCTTTACTTAATCTCCATTAGTGATAAATCACTATTCTTCCTGGAGTCCATGAAATAATATGAAATAATACAAATACACCTATGGTCAGAAGTCAAGGTTAGAATGATATAAATCAAAGTATAATTTGTACTTAAGGTAATGAAACAAGATGGTATGAAATAAGATTTGGAAAAAAAGCCCAAAATAAATCATAATAACAATTATGAAACAAACTGAAATGATCTCATTACGACATAAATGTAATTCATTAATCCTATGGTAGAAAGGACACCGGTGTCAAAGCACTTTCTGCCCAAATCGCTTACGATGTGACCAGGCATGGCACCCAATTGACCCCCATGTCATAGAAAGGTAACATTGTCACCAGTCATCACGAGGCAATTCGGTAATAGATGTGTGCGTCATAAAGGGCTTATCACGGTTAGTGAGCACCTACATTGTAGGGGCAAGAGGTAATATCCAATTCACAGATGGAGTGTGCTTGCCAGAAAAAAGTTGAAAGCATGATTTTCTAAAAAAACGTCACTCCTCGTGACTTCTGACCGACTTCAGAGAGAATTGGTGTACACTGGTAACAAGTAGCAACAATTGACTCACGAAGGACTCCTTACACACCAGTCTGATACCACTATGTATGGCTCACACTAATGTGAAACTATGGCAACTAACGACTGTCATCCCAAGACCATCGTGACCTGGGCTTTGTGACCTACTTTCTTTCCAAATAAAGAATGATTTTACTATGAAACCAAGGAGTTCCATTCTACAGAACAGGTACTCCTCGGTGAATCTATGGCATCATGGGACAAACTTTTATGCCGACATTGTTATGAGAAACGACTACATATGTTGCAGCATGTTCAATAACAAATCAAGCTATTTACCCTCACACTGTTGCCAGCACCACACTTGGGGTCTTTAGAGGATGTCATCCATCAAATTAAGCGTGTGATCAACATGTATAGTGAACCAAGTGAATACATATTATCAGCAAACAGGTTTCCCCACCAAAATTCCTGTCACTATGTAAGTATTAGAGATAAACGAAATCTAGATTTCTCTGCTTAGCACTCAGCACATGGTACTAGTAGTTGAACACACAGTGCTACAATAAAAATAGCCTCCTGCTGTAGTGCTTGCGCAGCTGTGCGGCCCAAGGGTTACATAAATGAGGAAGGGCACTGCCCGATACACCATTTGGTGTGGAAAAAACTTCAAACTTAACTCAAACGTGATTGTAAATAGAAGTCATTAAAAAACAGGGCATGTATTCCTGGACACCTGTGCATTCATATTACACTTTAGTCATTAGGGAGACTCCATCCTTCATATTCATGGAGGTTTGTTTGAAAACAGAGCCGATGGATGGCGTTTGATTTTTGCTTCGTTAGGATTCCCCCAGCAAATGGCACCAGCTGTTTAAATTGGCAGGGTCAGAGCGGAGTAACAAGTAATTATCGTTCCACTAATTGTCTCCCCTGGAGGTGTGCTTTAAATCTGAATGAGCGCCAGGGATTCACACAACAACTTCTTGAACAGCCCTGAGGAACCAAACGTGACTGATTAGTCTCCAAGCAGATGCGTGGCTTTAAAAATCATTTTTGAAGATTTGCAACTGACTTTATGTATGTCAATGAAGGCAACAATACACATATTGTTCCAACTTCAGTATGATGTTATGATTTTGTTCTTGGTTGCAAAAATTGGTGGAGGTGAATAAAGTGGTGAAGAGAAAAAAAATGTCAATGAAGGCTAGACATCCAGGTAATAAGATAAGCCAAATAGCAGTAACTCAAGCAACTGGATATGACTGGAGCTGCTTGAGTAACAGCTATTTGGCATGACTTTCTGCGATTTTCTGCATGCCTGTTTTTGAAGCTAATTTGTGAGAACAGGAGAGCTACAAGTGTAACTATGTTTAGTATCTCATTATCGCACCGACACCACTGTGTCTGGAAGCTAAGCCGGCTGCAGAGCCCTTTCAGACTGATTACAGACGTTTGGTACCACAGCTGACATCATTTCACGCCTGGAGGAATAAAAGAAATGATGCCAAACGACAGTTACTGAAGCAACTGGATAAGACTTAGAAACGATGAATTTTGAAATTTTCACAATTTTATCCATTCGCTTGAGTAGCTATCGTTTGGCATACTTTATTACCTGGATGTCTAACCTTCATCGACGCAACAGAAATGACATTCACAATTTTGAAACCATGGAAGTCTCACACCTGCAAGTACCCGTAAGAGGGTATAATGTGATGTGATCACAGTAATTGGGTATGTGCATATAGAATGACGGACATGAAAGACCCAAGAATAGATTAAGTAGAAAATGGATCGCCAGTACTGCACAGATATTGAAGGTCAAGAACCATTCACCCAATATATATAACGTTACAATGTACATTCTTATTTTAGAACTAGGTCAAGTAGTTTTTATATTCAATATATTTCAACACCCACTAACCACTCAGTGGAAGGATGAAGAAAAGTGCGGGACTACTGGTAATTAGTAAAGTAACCACTCATCACAGCTGGTGTGATTCTATGACATGATGCGGTAACTCCTTGCCTCTCGTTTGCTGAACTGAACTAACACCTCAGTTTCTTGGCCTGATCATCATTATTTTGTCCATTTCCATGTACTTATTTTTGCATGTTGTAGTAACGGAAATAAGATATAGACAATAATGAGGAGACAGACACCAAATTAGAAAAAATGTTTTCGCAGTTGAGATCGACAATAATTTCACAGTATCATCTCTGTTGCCATTATTTTCCTTAATTACTGCGATAATTCAAATGACGCAAACTTTTAGGGTCATTTAAAAAAGTGTAAACATTAGATTAAAGCAGATGCCCATGGTTAAGCTGAATACTGGTTGAAAGGTTGAACTGCGCAATTCAGAACCATTCTGAACACTGATTTTACAGAGGCTACAATATCTGGCTTCAAGTAAACCATACATTTCAACGACCAAAAAATAACATCATCAAGAAAGTCCACTCAGATGACTGCTATCACAACACTAATCTCCAAGCAGATCTAATGGTTTTGAAGACCTATCCAACTGGCAGAAGAAGTTTTTATTGCAATAAAAAACCTCTTCTGCCAGTTGGATACGGTCTTCGCAACCATTAGATCTGCTTGGAGATTATCACATTACACATTCTGGGAGCACTATGCTAACCTTTTTTTTTAAAGATAGTCTTTATCTATAGGTTAGTTGTATTGGTATATTGTTATGTGCAGTCATGTATTGTTTATGTATCTGATGTGCCTGATTTAAACAAATAAACAAACCAACAAAAAATGCTGTATCAAGAGGCCTCTCCTAGCGAAGCTCTCCATCTTTGATGTCAGCAGTATAGTTTGATGAGTTCATCACTGACAGCTGATGGCGTAAGGATACCCAGGTCAGTAAACAGGAGAGTGATGAGGCTGGGAGGGGTGTAGTCTACCGAGGGGTGCTCCTTCCCCAGGTCAGTATTAGAGCTCAGAGTCGAGTATCTGTACTGTAGAGGGGGTAGGAACAAGGGGGTTAAATTAACCCAACCAAGGGCTGTACAGAAACTAGTATGTATTATGTGTCTACTATTTACCAGAATACACCGGATTACACATAAAGAAGGGTGAAATCTACCGAAATACAGTATATTTTGACGAGTAAAACAAATGTGGCGACAGGCTGGGATCGCTGTCGGGGGTTGCCATGATTGCCATGTATTTTCTAGCGATTTCTTGTTCCTAGGGCCATACATACATTGTTTTACACCAAAATATAGCAACCTGCAATGTTGACTCATCAAACATACTGTATTTTGGCAGATTTTACCATTCTTTATGTGTATTTCAGTAAAAGGCAGACTGTGCATTACTTCAACATAATTTGTCTATCATAATGACCTACCTATGACTACTACTACTACATTAGATGGAACAGCATACTGTATGTTCATTTACTTTTGTGGTAGTTTTATTTTGCAGTTGGAGGGAAAATAAGGTTTCGCTGTTATAAGTTCTGTTGAAAGAATTCTGTAGTACAGTGGACATACAAGGGAGACCTATTTGCTGTGCCATGAATTCGCTATACAGCAACCACCAAGAAAAACAGGAAAATAAAACCAAGCAAAAGTTTCAAGATCTACAGGACATCATAAAGGTTTCTTCAGAAATGTTTATCTCTGAGACATATAGACTAAAACCCTTGGTCTAAAAAGTTGAGAAAATTGTATATTGTCTGATACATACTTTAAAGTCGTCAGGTAGGTCTGCTTGGTTGAGTGGGTACAGTCGAACAAACTTGAAGCTCTCTGCCACCACGTACAGCGGCTTGTTGGAATTCTTGGCACACAGTGCCATTTGGTAGGTCCCAATCTGTTAGGGATGGCAACACAAATGTCAGACTGATTAAACAATTATCTCTCACTTTTAAGCTATGCATAGCTATGCTGGCAACTACTGACATTGTCAAAATACATGGCAAAATAGTGTAAATGCAAAAATGTTTGCAGTGGTTTTCTGTTCACAGTTTTCGCAGCGACCTTTTCACCGTGAACTCAAAACCACTGCAAACATTTTTGTCCAATACTGTAGCAGTATGTGGCTATAGCACTGCTGTGAACTTAAAACCACCGCGAACACTCCATTTTCCCTTCAGCACGAAATAAAAACCACGCAAACTTAAATGTATTTACAGTACCTTGCTGATGAACATGCTGGAAAGATGAAAATCGGTACACTGATGACCTCTAGTGATTTTCACCGACACTGCACCAACAGAAGCCATTGCGACATGAAATCAGGTTCCTGTCATACCTTGTTGATGATCCCCCCACTCTCCACCACGCCCTCAGCCCCCACCATGACAAGGTCCACTTTCTCCATGATGTAAGCCATGGCAGCGTCCAGGATAACAGTACTGGGGATACCTGCCTCCACGAGCTTGTTGTGCATCTTCAAACTGTGGGAATATATGGCAAGGCATGTCACTGTCATTTTCCTTTATAAATTTCCAGGTGGGGGAAGCAAGATTTCTTTAGATTATGAGAAGTGTACTAAGCACAGTTCAATGAATGGTAACTGGTAAGAGGGGGTCTACCCATTGGTCCTATGTGTTCAACTTGATAACATTAATGAATCCATAAGTGATCAATAATAGTAGTAATACACAGCTTGAACAGTGTAACTACCAACACCAAGTACAGAACTAGTGTGTTACTCCATGAGACAGTTTACCAGTTCTTTGATGCAGATACAGATACTAGTAGATTGCAATAGTCGATACTAACCCTGATCTATCCGGTTGAGACTCTGTGACATAGACAGTGAACCTCTTGTTAGCCAAGGCAGCCTTCTTCAACACTTCCAGCACAACTCTGGAGTCTGAGTGGACCAGGATGGTCTGGAAATACAACACAAGCAGAAATTTAAACATGTCACTACAACTACAAGTATTAATTCTTTCTTATCCAGTCCTAGTCTGGAGTCCAGCCTTCTTAGCTTTAGTCCGCTACCCAAGCTCTGCTCCCCACCATCCTCATAGACCACAGATGCTCATAAATATTTATGCAGAGCAGGGGTAGTTTCTGATAATAATTCTATGATATCCATTTTCAGAGCAAAATATGCCCCAAACCAGGAAATACTGGTATATCATGCTCATCAGGAGACTATCTTCTGGCCATGCTACACCTGGACACCCTTAAGATTTTGTTCCATCTTTATTTCAGCACTTTACAGTGTGTATGTTATAAAACACTTACAGCTCCATCTGTGACAAAAGGATGGCCCAGCTTGGCTATCTTCTGTCTGGAGTTGGAGATCTTTTTCAGGAACAGCTCTCCTCTGTCCAGCAACACTTGTTTGTATACTTGGAAATCCTGAAAAAAAAAAGACCATAGATGTCTTCTGTGTCACATGGAGAAAAAGGTATGAACAAAGTTTCTCATCACATTTTAAAATTGCCATGATATTATCTTTAGAAATTCAGAAGAAAAGAAATATTTCTAATGCGTCAATGTCACAGGTTTACAAGAAATTGAAATTTCAAGATAGGACCTTATCCAAACATAAACTTATATTCAATGCTATTCTCTTTCATAAAGGTCCAAAAGCCAAGAGTCTAATGTTACAAATGTATGATTCAGGCATATACTTACTTTGCACCATGGTCTTCTTTGCTCCCACAATGCATTCTATGGTGGTCTTATGATGGACTTACTCCAGAATTATACATGTTAATAACATTACTGATATTAACAGTACACAAAAGTTGAGTGATAATCTCACCGGATGGTCGAGTGCTGTGAGCGTGATGAACCTAAGGAACAGTTCACAGCCTGAAGACACCGATGTGATGGATGTGTCACTCTTGGTCAGAGTCTTGATGGCCTCCTTCAAGTTGTCTCTCAACTCTGCTAGTGTTCCAGCTAAGGAAGGAAAATTAACGATAGTCATTGGTAAAATCTCCAGGACATCAGTGTTCTTTACAGTTCTGTTGCTAAGTTTATGCATTATCTATTGAATAAACCATACCATTTATTATCATTAAGGTTCATATGTGTTGGTAGAAACCTTTACAAACAAATGCTAAACTCAAGCTTCCAACATGATGAGATTTGGCCTTAATAAATTTTGATTCACTACTTCAATCACTTGTCCTGAAGTTACAATGTATTAGCCTGGTGTCGAAATCTATAACAGCTGCTGAGTCTCTTTTGTCATCTCTTGCAAGAGACTCAGCAGCTATAAGTTATAACAGGGTTGGATACCAGGTTGAGAAGTTATGTCAGTAGTAGTGCAGCCATTCCCTGAAAAAGAAGGGGTCGTGTGGCACAACGGCAGAGCTTTCGTCTCAAAACCAAGTGGTCCCGGGTTCGAATCCTGTCATGCCACCGATCTTGTGTCCTTGGGAAAGGCACTTTACACGACTTTCCTCACTCCACCCATGTGTAAATGGGTACCTGACTTTGACTGGGGAAGGTCGTATTGAGGTCACCTGGTGGCACCGAATGGCAGCTGCCCAGACCCTTGGGACATTTCCACAAGTGCAAGTGTGGATAAAATAACTATATATTATGTATTAACTATTATGTGAAACCTGTAAAAACCCTGCATCAATTCAGCGCTAGAAGTAGAAAGGCTGCCATTGCAGGTAATTTCTGACCAATAAAAACCATTATAAAAGACTGGCACTGTTCAATCAAACATTTTGGGAGGTACATCATAATACATGTACATTCATACAAGTTTAGGATTTTCTCATACCATTTCTAATGCTAGATGCATGTACATTTCACCAATGTTAACAGATGACTTGGTAGTGGGCATGACTGATACTAGTGATAGACAGTTTGAATTTTGCCGCCACAAGAATCATCCACAGGTCATACCAGAGATGTGGAAAAACCAGTGCAACTAGATGTGGCACACAGTAAACACACCGAGGGGGCGTGATCCTATATGACATGCCAGTAGTGAAAGTATTCCACCATTTTGTTGTCCTCGGGCTATATGTCTTCAGTTTAATGAGAGACATGGGGACCACTTCAAAAGTTCTTTATTCACAGGTCAGCTCAGATATATACCATACATGTATGTCCAACAATCTATGCATGATATTAAGTGTTATGTGACATACATGTATAAAGTCCTTTTCATCACTACAGTGGAAATCTCCAAAAAGTAAGAGTAAATCAAAACCTTTCACAACATGGGTACCTTATTGGAATTTCTTTGAGAGTATAATAAGAGATTTGAGATGATCCTACTATGCAATTGTCCTGCTTGGCAGACTGTCCTAGCTGGTGTCATGTGAGGGCTGAAACCTGATGCCAGCTGTGAACAGAAGTTCATCAAACCTTACAGAAACTATAGAAACAGCAAAGCTGATGGCAAAGATCATGTAGTACATTTCAAGTGAACTCTGAACTCTGCTTCTCTCCGAAATGGGAACTGGTCCTGGTGCAATCTGACTCAACCAGGGGACGCTGATAGACTGCGCTCAAAATGGCTGACAGTGTCGGCATGGAAGCACCGATGTCTGAGTCACTAAACGATCCTTCAGACAAAAAAAAGGAGGGCACTGAAGAATCCCATGGCTCTGCACAACAGTTTGACGGGGTGGCTGAGTCTCTCAAGGGGACCACCAAGAACTGGAGTGAGCTGAAGGCAGCAGAAGGCATCATGGCAGCTATGTTCTCTGGAGTCTTGATCACAGTAGCCAGTATATACACAAGACTGGCGGGAGACGAAGGCATGCCAGCCATCCATGCTGTCTTCATGAACGAACTCATGGCGGCAATCGTGTTCCTGCCTATACCGTTCCTCCTAGGAGCCCCTGTGACCGGGAACACGTGGGTAACACTTATCATGTTACTCATACTGGGTGTAGGCAGGATGATTGCTTTCATTTGTTTCTTCATCTCGGTGCTGTACATCCCGCCAGCGAACAGTTTTGTGATCCGACACGGCATCATTCCGCTGCTGACGGCGTCCATGGAGGTTCTCTTCTTACGGGTGGCACCATCTGCTGCTGAATGGGTCGGGATCGGCTTGAGCATCATTGGCGTCGTACTTACCGCGAGTGGCCGGTCGTGGTTAAAGGAGGACGAGGAATTGTACCTGAACATCCTTGGCAACATGCTGGCTGTTATCTCTGCGTTTGGCTTGGCTGGACTGATCATCATGACCCGTTACCTTCTAAAGACCCTCCCAATGTGGACTCTTCTATTCTACATCAAACTCATTGGTATCATGGTTGCCTTCCCACTTCTCTTCCTGGACCCACCATTCAGTGGGATGAACTCTAATCTAAGTTATTACCTAGTCGCCCAGGGCTTTTTATATACTGTTGGTATAGGCATCATGTTCCATAGTCTAACGCTAGAAAATGCCTCTACCGTAGCACTGGTGAAGAATATCAGCATCCTTGTAGCGTTTGTACTGGAACGTTATGTACTTCATATCATCCCCACAATGATGGAATTGTTTGGAGCTATTCTTGTTATTGGGAGTACCACTGTTGTGGCCATTGTATTGTGGTTCAATAAATGGAAGGAACAAAGAAACAGATAAGTTAGGTGAAGCAAAAATGCAACATGCTGTGCTACTGACTAACTGAGTATACATATTGCGGTTGAAAACTTGGGCATTAGCA